>NC_134362.1:192267470-192439970 GCF_048569485.1 Anomaloglossus baeobatrachus | reverse complement strand
CAAACATCATTTTTTTGTAGAACATATGTACATGCTCAAAAGTGAGGTCATCTCTGGGGATCCCAATGTCCTGCAAAATACCAAAAAAACGCTGTTAATACGAGCAGGATGGATGGGCGTACCGACATAGAGAAAGCACAGCGATGAGTGGTGCTGGCCATACAAGAGCTAGGGGTACACAACCAGATGACCATCTCCTAATTGGACCGTTTAGCCATAATATGGCCAAGCATTAAATGAGACCCCCCCATGGCATATCTATGGACCTGCCATAGAAGTAAATGGAAAGAGCCACCTCTGGATTCGAGATGGGAGTTGGGGGACCCCTATTCTCAAGATGGGTGGAGGCTCCAAATCTGGCTCTATTAAACAGTTATGGCATGCCATATATACCATAATTTTATGAGATGGAAATTCCTCTTTAAGGAACAGAAATAGCCATATAACCACCCATAGGCAAGTTTTGCAGAAGGAGCAGATAAACCTAAAGAGACCCAACCCATGAACAGTGTAGCGCCAGCGTCCCTGCAGAGTCAACGACTTACTCATTGCCCTGGCCGGGTCGCGTCCTCCCCCGGCCATACACGTGTGCTGCTGCCTTCTCCTCCCCGGGCCCTGTACATGCCACACACGGTTCCTGGGAGTGCACCTAAAACATGCGCGCGCACACATTGGCCCTCCTCTTAAAGGGCTGGCGTGCTATTTCTAGGACCATGCCTGTGTATTTAAGGCACCCTCCCTTTAGGGGAGGTGCCTGGACATCACATTGTTAGTCAGCATACCAGTCTGCTAGCTAGTTGTCAAGTCCCGGTAACCCTGTCTCCATCTCCAGTACCTGCCTTCCCATACCTGTGTGCTCTGCCATGCCCACCATTCCTCTATGTACCCGCCTGTAACTGTCTATTCCTGTATCCGTCACCTGTCCCGGGGGTCAGCTGCCACAGTCCCCGTCACTGCCCTGGTGTCCGCCTCGCAGAAGGGGATCCCTAATCCATGAGTCAAAGTCGAGAAAAGCAAATTCGAGTGACTCTGAGTCTGGAGGACCCGACATGGCCGAGCATTACGTGGACAGCCCACTGACTTAATTGGGACTGTGTGATACCCTATTTTTCCCCTATGGTGGCGCTGCAGGGAAATCAATCCCTTTTTTCCACGTTCGCTTACAGATGATCAATGGGGGTCTTTCTATTTTCTATGATCACATTTTTTTGGGGAGATCTAACCCAAAAAAAGGATTATCCAAAATGGACAATCCCTTTAATTTTTCTTAAGGTTTCACCAAGACAATTTCTTCTATCTGGGTGACTAAATGATATATAGGTACCAAGCAGATGACGGATATTTACCACCAGCTTGTCTTTCAGTGCTTTGGTACCTCCAACTTTGAAGTTAATCTGAGGGAGGATAGTCTTCAGCTCCCGGATGCTAATACTGAAAAATAGGAAGAATGTAAATGAGGTTTATTCATCGCCATATAATTAAACTTTAAGGGGTTCTTCCCATGTTCCTAAATGGATATTTATCGGATTGTACTTGCAAAATCAATCACTTTTGTAAGTCACCATTTATTAAAATTTACCACCTTTCTCGGTCTGGCCTATTTTTGACAATTTAAAGGGATTACTTTCATTTTCCTATGTGGGTATTATCGGACAGTCCACGTAAATCCAAACAATTTTGCAATTTACTGCTTGTTATAATTATCAACCGTTCTTGAGATATGAACACTTTTTTGCTTTTGTTTCCAGCTTGTTGCCTAGGCGATCGACCACTGATGCTGTTTAGATTGTCAGCAGTGTGTTGAAGCTGGCTGGGATTAGGAGAGAGGGCACTGCATAGATCCTAGCCCGGTTGAAAACAAAGCTTACAAGCTAAGCTCAATAATAAATAGTTTGTAAGCACTGCGCATGTTCTGCTGTCTAGCATTGATAGTCGGTTTCCAAGGCAACCAGCTGTAAACAAAAGAAAAGTGTTAATATCTCAAGAACGGTTGATAATTTTAACAAGCAGTAAATTGCAAAATTACTTGGATTTACGTGGACTGTTTGATGATACCCATTTAAGAAAATTAAAATAATTCCTTTAATTTGTCAAAAACAGGTCGTATAAAAGGAAGAGTGCAGGGATGTTACTCTTGGTAAATACAGAATATTATTCACAGCCATAACCTCTGCTACAGGTCAGGGTTCGGCCTTCAGACGTGATTTAGGAGCAGATTTTGTTTCCCCAGTTCATGGTTAACCTTTGTTCATCTCCGCTTGTCGTGCGTATCTGTTTTCTATACATCACGACGGCAAGGAACTAGCTTGTTTTTCTGGTATTTGCTTAATAATAAAGTTAAAAGATTCAGGAACCAACCTGAGTGGAGTATTAGGTTAGGACGTGCACCTGATGTACGGTCATACAGCATTCAAATTACTCCTCTAAGTAAAAGCGCCAAATAATGCAATAAAGAAAACCGCCATACAGTTACCTTGATATCACTGCTATACAGTGCCATAAGCACGATCCTACACCGCACAGGTAATATAATGTTAAACAGTGCCACAATGCTGGCATTAATGGCGCCATGCAGTGCTCAAATTATACCGCCATACAGTTACCTAGATATCACGGCTATACGGTGCCACCACCACGATCCTACACCGCACAGGTAATATAATATTAAACAATGCCATAATGCTGGTGTTAATGCTTCCATACAGTGCTCTAATTATACTGCCATACAGTTGCTTAGATATCATGGCTATACAGTACCACAACTACGATGCTACACCGCACAGGTAATATACAGTGTTAAACAGTGCCATAATGCTGGTGTTAATGCTGCCATATAGCGCTCAAATTATGCCGCCATACAGTTACCTAGCTATCACGGCTATACAGTGCCACCACCTCAATCCTACACCGCACAGGTAATATAATGTTAGACAATGCTGGTGTTTATGCCGCCATACAGCGCTCAAATTATACTGTTATATGGTTACCTAGATATCATGGCTATACAGTACCACAACCACGATCCTACACCGCACAGGTAATATACAGTGTTAAACAGTGCCATAATGCTCGTGTTAATGCTGCCATACAGTGCTCAAATTATACCGACATACAGTTACCTAGCTATCACGGCTATACAGTGCCACCACCTCAATCCTACACTGCACAGGTAATATAATGTTAAACAATGCGACAATGCTGGTGTTAATACCGCCATACGGTGCTCAAATTATACCGACATACAGTTACCAAAACTCCATTCCTTATAAGCAAATTTTTTTTTTATCATGTAATATAAATGGACTCCTATTTCCCTCTATGCAAAGCAAGCAGTTGCCAAGAGAGAGAGATAAATATTGTCACCTATTTTGCATTCATATCTCTAAAGCCCGGGGGTTTGGGTGCATACAATGAGGGCAATTTTTGAAAAAAAAAATTCCATTGCTTTATTTCCTGCCACAGGTTTAGCTGCCGGAGTTCTCATGAATTTGCAACAGACCAAAAAGCTTTACATTTTGCCGGTTGATTTGAGAAAAACTCACTTTTCTTTTGCAGATTTCACCCTTTTGTAATCTAGTAAGATGAAATCTGCCTTAGATCTGTATCACCAGCAGATCTGGCATTGATTTACAGTGAAATCTACAGTATGTGCGGAATTACTCATAACATATAAAAAGAGGACTGGTCACTGCCTCCCACAAGGTAAACACACTCATCTCCCGCTGCTGTCATTATTTTCACAACCTGACTAGTTAGTCCTTCACTTATTAAGCAATAGCCCCTCATTGCCCCTGATTCCTTATTTAAAGGTATTGATCCAGCTGATTGTGTATAGACTGATCTCTTTGGCTCTTTTTGTGCCTCATCAGCGCAACGCAAAACTCTATAAATGCCCTACAGTAATACAAAAAAACAAATATTGAGGGGAAACCTCAATAGAATAGCCCCTTGTTTCTTAGTGCAGAAATTGCTCCAGCTGACTGTGTGGACTGATCTGTTTGGGTCTTTTTGTGTCTCATCAGCGCAATGCAAAACTCTATAAATGCCCTAAAGTAATGAAAAAATAAAGGTTTCCCTCAATAGAATAACCCCTTGTTCTTTATTGCAGAAATTGCTCCAGCTGACTGTGTGTGGACTGATCCGTTTGGATCTTTTGTGCCTCATCAGCGCAAAGTAAAACACTCTTGAGGTTTTCCTCAATAGAATAGCCCCTTGTTTCTTATTGCAGAAAGTGCTCCAGCCGACTGTGTGTGGACTGATCTGTTTGGGTTTTTTTGGGCCTCATCAGCGCAAAGCAAAACTCTATAAAAAAGCCCTAAAGTAATGAAGAAAACAAAAAGGTTTTATTCAATAGAATAGCACATTGCTCCTTATTACAGAAATGGCTCCAGCTAACTGTGTGTGGACTGATCTGTTTGGCTCTTTTTGTGCCTCATCAGCGCAAATCAAAACTATGTAAATGCACTAAAGTAATGAAAAAAAAGGTGTTTACGCTCAATAGAATAACCCCTTGTTTCTTATTGCAGAAATTGCTCCAGCTAACTGTGTGTGGACTGATCCGTTTGGATCTTTTGTGCCTCATCAGCGCAAAGTAAAACTCTATTGAGGTTTTCCTCAATACAATAGCCCCTTGTTTCTTATTGCAGAAATTGTTCCAGCTGACTGTGTGTGGACTGATCTGTTTGGGTCTTTTTGTGCCTCCTCATGAGCGCAAAGCAAAACTCTATGAAAGCCCTAAAGTAATGAAAAAAACATTCCCTCAATATAATAGCCCCTTGTTCCTTATTGCAGAAATTGCTCCAGCCGACTGTGTGTGGACTGATCTGTTTGGGTTTTTTTTGGGCCTCATCAGCGCAAAGCAAAACTCTATAAAAACCCTAAAGTAATGAAGAAAACAGGTTTTCCTCAATAGAATAGCACCTTGTTCCTTATTGCAGAAATGGCTCCAGCTAACTGTGTGTGGACTGATCCGTTTGGGTCTTTTTGTGCCTCATCAGTGCAGAGCAAAACTCTATAAATTGCCTAAAGTAATGAAAAAAAACAAACAAAGAGGTTTCCCTCAATAGAATAACCCCTTGTTCTTTATTGCAAAAATTGTTTCAGCTGCCTGTGTGTGGACTGATCTGTTTGGATCTTTTGTGCCTCATCAGCGCAAAGCAAAACTCTATAAATGCAGTAAAGTAATGAAAAAACAAATAAAGAAGTTTCCACTCAATAGAATAACCTCTTGTTGTTTATTGCAGAAATTGCTTCAACTGACTTTGTGTGGACTGATCTGTTTGGGTCTTTTTTGCTTCATCAGTGCAAAGCAAAACTCTATAAATGCCCTAAAGTAATGAAAAAAAACAAAAAGGTTTTTGTCAATAGAATAGCCCCTTGTTCCTTATTGCAGAAATTGCTCCAGCTGATTGTGTGTGGACTGATCTGTTTGAGTCTTTTTGTGCCTCAGCAGTGCAGAGCAAAACTCTATAAATGCCCTAAAGTAATGAAAAAAACAAAAAGGTTTTCCTCAATAGAATAACACCTTGTTCTTTATTGAAGAAATTGCTCCACCTAACTGTGTGTGGACTGATCTGTTTGAGTCTTTTTGTGCCTCTTCAGCGCAAAGCAAAACTCTATAAAAAGCCCTAAAGTAATGGGGAAAAAAACAAAAAGGGTTTCCCTCAATAGAGTAGCCCCTTGTTCCTTATTGCAGAAATTGTTACAGCTGACTGTGTGTAGACTGATCTGTTTGGGTCTTTTTGGGCCTCATCAGCGCAAAGCAAAAGTCTTTAAATGCCCTAAAGTAATGAAAAAAACAAAAAGGTTTCCCTCAGTAGAAAAGCTTGGTATGACGTTTTTTTCCTGATGCATAACAATAAAATAATTTAAGGCTCTGAGAAAGTTGATTAATCCAAGTCATGGGCATTGACGAAAATCACATCCTGGACTTCCTGACTGAACCTCCCTGGTTCTGAGACCCGAGCACAATGGAAGAAAGGCTCCGATCACACGAGAATGGAAACAGTGACCCAAACACTCCGTGTTGCCACTTTGTTGGCTGCTGAGAAGTCTGCTGGGAGTTGTAGTTCTACGACGGCTGGAGACCAACGTACTAAGCCTTTACATAAAAAATAATCTATGTCTGTCTTTACAAAATGCAAGAGAATGGAAAAGTGCAGGATAATAATTTGTTTATATCCAGCAAAACCACATGGATGATCCCAGCAGAAGGAGAAGAATGTGTTGATTTTGTGGATGTAGTGACCTGGTCATTTTCAAGGATTGGAACATGTCATGATTTCAGGAGCAGTGTGGGATCACATTATTAGAAACGGTGGCCGAAGTGCTGCAACACATAGTATTTCAGGAGAGTATTATGTTGATTTTGTGGAAGGCAGTGACCTGTTTTACTCACGAGGATCTGGATGGTGTCGTGGTTTCAGGACCAGTGTGGGATCACATTATTAGAAACAGTGACCGAATTGCTGTAGCAAATAATATTACAGGAAAGTATTGTGTTGACTTTGTGGAAGGCAGTGACCTGTTTACTCACGAGGAGCTGGATGGTGTCATGATTTTATGAGCAGTGTTGGATCACATTATTAGAAACAGTGACCGAAGTGCTGCAGCAAATAGTATTTCAGGAGACTATTGTGTTGATTTTGTGGAAGGCAGTGACCTGTTTACTCACAAGGATCTGGATGGTATCAAGGTTTCATGAGCGGTGTGGGATCACATTATGAGTAGTGTTGAGCGGACCCGGATCGTCAAAATCCGGATCCGCACGGTTTGAGAGCCCGATCCGAGTCCAACCAGTACCCGGGATTCGGGGTGCACGATCCGGGAAGTCTGTCTGTCTGTCTGTCTGTCTGTCAGTCAGTCATTCCGGATCCGCCAGACCCGGATTATGACCGATCCGCTCAACTCTAATTATGAGTAACAGTGGCCGAAGTGCTGCAGCAAATAGAGGAAAGTATTGTGTTGATTTTTTGAAGGCAGTGACCTGTTTACTCTTGAGGATCAGGACCATGTCATGATTTCAGGAACGGTGTGGGATCACATTATTAGAAATAGTGAACGGAGTTCTGCAGCAAATAGTATTTCAGGTGAGTACTGTGTTGATTTTGTGGAAGAAAGTGACCCTTCCACTTATGGCATTAGGATCACGATGACCTGGATAATAGGATTTTAGGGGGGATGTGGAGGAAAGTTTGAGGTCACAGTCTTAACGCCCATACAGTAGTTGAACATATATGTATGGGGGTCTCCTGGCTCTCCCCCCGACAGATGATATTTGGGGAATGAATGATGGCGATGACTAATCCTTGTGTTTTTAGGATAAATAAACCTCTCTCTTCAAATGTCCATGTGTATGGGAGAGTCTGGAGAAATAGTTGTCTGCTGATTGAACATTTGGTCAACGCCGATCTTGTGTATGACCAGCATTAGAGATTGTGGACGGAGTGTTATCCACAGGTGCAGGAGAAGAGTGTGTTGATCATGCGGCAGGCAGTGACCTGTCTTCTCATAAGTTGCTAAAAGGTCTAAGAAACTTGGGGGATAAAAATACTATATATATATATATATATGAGATAGTTTAACATAAAAAAATAAAGAAATGGTCTGATTTTTGTTTATAAATAGTGCCACCCTTGTCCACAGACCTTGCCTGGTATTGCAGCACTGAAATAGATCCAAGCCAAACTACCAGACATGGTCCATGGAGAAGCGTAGCGTTATATATGGAGAAAAGTGGACACGTGAACGTCCGACGACGACTTTGTGATATCGTGTGCTCGTATTGGAATCTGACTGGCAGATACTTTTACTTTCTCAGAAGCAAAACATGTGAAGAATGTCATCTTACCTGTTCCTTCTGGTCTGATCCACGGAGTAGATCTGCTTCCTCAGCCAACTAAGAAGACACAGAAAAAAATAAAGAAAACCTTGACGGTCAACTCAACCCACACCCAAAATCCTATTTAGTTGTCCCTCATCCTATTGCAGGGAAATCATCGTCTCCTTCTGGGATAGACCAGAGGTTACAGCCACCAACCTCCCTAAATATTTAGGGGTTTTGGGGGAACGATTTGTGTCACCAGTGAGCAAAAGGAAGATGTGCAACAAGCTAGAGCATGTCCCTAATGACCTGTGTCACCAGTGAGCAAAAGGAAGATGTGCAACAAGCTAGAGCATGTCCCTAATGACCTGTGTCACCAGTGAGCAAAAGGAAGATGTCCAACAAGCTAGAGCATGTCCCTATTGACCTGTGTCACCAGTGAGCAGAAGGAAGATGTCCAACAAGATGGAGCATGTCCCGATTGACCTGTGTCACCAGTGAGCAGAAGGAAGATGTCCAACAAGCTAGAGCATGTTCCTATTGACCTGTGTCACCAGTGAGCAAAAGGAAGATGTCCAACAAGATGGAGCATGTCCCTATTGATCTGTGTCACCAGTGAGCAGAAGGAAGATGTCCAACAAGCTAGAGCATGTCCCTATTGATCTGTGTCACCAGTGAGCAAAAGGAAGATGTCCAACAAGCTAGAGCATGTCCCTATTGACGTGTCACCAGTGAGCAAAAGGAAGATGTCCAACAAGCTAGAGCATGTTCCTATTGACCTGTGTCACCAGTGAGCAAAAGGAAGATGTCCAACAAGCTAGAGCATGTCCCTATTGATCTGTGTCACCAGTGAGCAGAAGGAAGATGTCCAACAAGCTAGAGCATGTCCCTATTGACCTGTGTCACCAGTGAGCAAAAGGAAGATGTCCAACAAGCTAGAGCATGTCCCTATTGACCTGTGTCACCAGTGAGCAAAAGGAAGATGTCCAACAAGCTAGAGCATGTCCTGATTGACCTGTGTCACCAGTGAGCAAAAGGAAGATGTCCAACAAGCTAGAGCATGTCCCGATTGACCTGTGTCACCAGTGAGCAAAAGGAAGATGTCCAACAAGCTAGAGCATGTCCCTATTGACCTGTGTCACCAGTGAGCAAAAGGAAGATGTCCAACAAGCTAGAGCATGTCCCGATTGACCTGTGTCACCAGTGAGCAAAAGGAAGATGTGCAACAAGCTAGAGCATGTCCCGATTGACCTGTGTCACCAGTGAGCAAAAGGAAGATGTCCAACAAGCTAGAGCATGTCCCGATTGACCTGTGTCACCAGTGAGCAAAAGGAAGATGTCCAACAAGCTAGAGCATGTCCCTATTGACCTGTGTCACCAGTGAGCAAAAGGAAGATGTCCAACAAGCTAGAGCATGTCCCGATTGACCTGTGTCACCAGTGAGCAAAAGGAAGATGTGCAACAAGCTAGAGCATGTCCCTATTGACCTGTGCCACCAGTGAGCAAAAGGAAGATGTGCAACAAGCTAGAGCATGTCCCTATTGACCTGTGTCACCAGTGAGCAAAAGGAAGATGTCCAACAAGCTAGAGCATGTCCCTATTGACCTGTGTCACCAGTGAGCAAAAGGAAGATGTCCAACAAGCTAGAGCATGTCCCTATTGACCTGTGTCACCAGTGAGCAAAAGGAAGATGTCCAACAAGCTAGAGCATGTCCCTATTGACCTGTGTCACCAGTGAGCAGAAGGAAGATGTCCAACAAGCTAGAGCATGTCCCTATTGACCTGTGTCACCAGTGAACAGAGGGAAGATGTACAACAAGCTAGAGCATGTCCCGATTGAATATTTAGAATGGGAAACTCCAGGGTTTTTTATGGAATTTCCCTTTTAAGTCATGAAAAATTGTGATGTAAAGGAAGACCCTGGCGATAATGAGAGGGGTCACCACCTCACACTCACCTGTGGTTCATCCCTGCCTCCCTAACGTCCCTAGATGGGTCCTTTCCCTATGCGCCGTCATGTGCCTAAGCCCTCACTGACCCAGCACTTACCCTGACTAGGGTGTTGACCAGAGGGACAATAGTTCCACTACTACAATAAAACAACACAAGGAAGGTAAGGAAAACGGGTGGGGAAAGCCACAACAAAAAGCACTCCTAGGTTTCTTCATCAGGAAACTTCGCAGCTGCAACTGAAATGACACCACAGCTATGCAGAGACGAGTTCTTTCAACGTGGTCAGTATAGATAATATCTATCATCGGCATGAAGTAAAGCCAGGAGTGGGTTTATATAGCGGAAGGGCTGCATCTCTGATTAAGACTAAGAGTAATCTCAGCCAGCGGGGAAAAAGTACTTTAAAGTGTTCTGTGGTCAGACGAATCAGATATGAACATCGACTCCTGAAAACTCAGAAGGGGAGGAACCATCCAGCTTGTTATCAGCACAGAGATCTGCATTTCTAATGTATGGGGCTGCACAAGAAAATCACCATCAATGCTGAATGTTATATAGAGGTTATAGAACAACATCTGCTCCATCCAGACCATGTCTATTTCAAGGAAGACATTGCATATCTCAGCAAGACAATGCTAAACTACATACTGCGTCCATTCATTACAACATCATGGCTGCACAGAAGAGATTCAGGTCACATCACCATCTCTTTAAGAGGCGACTATCTAATATATTTTTTATGATTTACACCAACTCTAGTCACGAGAAATAATTGTCTTAGAAGTTATCCCCTATCTATATCTAACCTCTGGGACCCCTTACAATTCCAAGAACAGAACTCTAGAGGTGTAAATGCTCAACTTCTACTCATTGTCTATGGGACTGATGGAAATAGCAGAGCACTGCATCAGTCCCATAGACAATGAATGGAGCTGAAGTCAAGAATGAGCACCTCCGCTCCATCCAAGACACCCCCTGTAATCTGCAAGGTATCTCCTATCCTTTGGAGAAGCCAAAGCTTGCAATATTGTCCCGCAAAAACTTGTTAGGATGTAGTGCCGTTGCACACTGCGTCTAGACATGAGCCGATGACTGCATCATTTTTTTACATTTTTTTTTTCTAAGTTGATTTTCTTTCAAAAACTTTCCTCTGCGAAGAAAATTTTAAGAATGTGCACACACCTTTCTATGACGTTTGGCGTGGAAGCCAAATTCACTTCTTCAAGTAAAATGTTCAGCCCGCCTCTCCACTTCTCGGCATCGTCCACGGAGTCCGCTGAGCAGATAAAAGCAGATGAAATATGTCAGAAGAGGCAGCCTGTCTGCTGCTTTATACGTAGAATACAAGCTGCATTGTGCTGTTGTACTCGCACAGTAAAGGGTTTGATCAGACATCCATGCATGTGTCATCCATTTTTTTTGGACTGATGGTCCATAAAATAAAAATGCTCCTAAGGCGTGCTTGCACTGCTGCCCTTCTCTCTCCCAGGAAGTGCCTCAGTCTATCGCTGAGAGGCACTGGGTATTTAAGGCACTCTCCCACTAGGGAAGGTGCCTGATCAATGCCCTTGTTTAGTCAGTTAGTGGTTTGTTCCCTAGCCAATTAGTTGTCAGGTCTCCTTGTCCATCCTGTCCTGCCTGTCCCTGGTGCCAGCCTATCTGGCCCTGTTGGCACCTGGTTTCAGTCCAGTCTGTCCTGCCTGTACCTGGTCCTAACCCATCCTGCATTGTTGTCCCCTGGTTCCAGTACGTGTTGTCCTGCCTGTACTTGGTCCCAGCCCGTCCTGTCCTGTTGGTACCTGCTGCCTGTCCGTTCTGCCCTGCTGGCACTAGGGACTCTGCCTGTCTGTCCTGGCCTTGCCATCTGCTGCAGTCACTGTGGTGGTTCCAGCTACTAGTGACTGTCTGTCCTGGTCGTGCCATCTGTCTCAGCCTCTCCGGTGGTCCCAGCCTTGCTAGTGACTCTGCCTGTCCATCCTGGCCGTGCCTTCTGCCTCAGCCTCTCCGGTGGTCCCAGCCTTGCTTCTGACTCTGTCTGTCCGTGCTGTCGGCCTCAGCTATCCTGGTAGTCCCTGTCTACACTAGAGACTCAGCCTGTCTGCACCCGTGTCCGTCCCTGCCTTGGGGGTCAGCTGCTACAGTCCCGGTCACTGCCCTGGGAGTGGCACCTGGCGTCCACTTCGTGGTGGGTGCTTATTCAAGCCCCTCCCACTAAAGGATAAGCCCGGGGTCCCCCTGTGGTCCAGTGCTCCACTTTAGCTCGCTGCTTCTAGTGGTGAGCATTACAACTATGTTGACATCCATTTGCTTATTTTCGTGGAGCAGTTGATAGGAAAACTTTCATCCAATTTTTTGTATACGAAAAAGGAGTTAAAACATGAATAGAAAAAAGTGGAAAGGAACCGGTCCATTTTTGTGGATGTAATACAGACACCGATAATAAAACTTAACGTCTATATGGACCGAACGCAGATAACCATAGCCCCCCACTGATGACCTCAGCAGAACCGTGGGGGTCACCATTGTGTCTTGAGCCGTAGCTTACCTTCCAGACTTAATGTGTTGAGGACAAATTGGCTTCCGTAGAAGATGGTGAAGCAGCAGTCTTCCTTTAACCGTGAGGCTTTACCTCGCTCGAAATCCTTGCAATTTTTTCCTTGACGGATTTCCTTAATTTCAGACAGGTCCACTGGAAGAAAACAGATTCCAAATCAGTGTCATTACTCCAGGACCCCAGTGTCAGTGTGTCCTCACTCCAGGACCCCAGTTTCAGTATTTCATTACTCCAGGACCCAAGTGTCAGTGTCATTACTCCAGGACCCAAGTGTCAGTGTCATTACTCCAGGACCCCAGTGTCAGTGTCATTACTCCAGGACCCCAATGTCAGTATTTCATTACTCCAGGACCCCAGTGTCAGTGTGTCATTACTCCGGGACCCCAGTGTCAGTATTTCATTACTCCAGGACCCAAGTGTAAGTATTTCATTACTCCAGGACCGTAGTGTCAGTGTCATTACTCCAGGACCCAAGTGTCAGTGTGTCCTTACTCCAGGACCCCAGTATCAGTACATTGTTGCTCCAGGATCCTCAGTGTCAGTGTGTCATTGCACCAGGATCTCAAATTACCAATATCATAGTATCATGTATCATAGTATCATAGTATCATAGTTTTTAAGGTTGAAGGGAGACTCTAAGTCCATCTAGTTCAACCCGTAGCCTAACATGTTGATCCGGAGGAAGGCAAAAAAAACCCAATGTGGCATAGTATCATAATTAATATGTTCTGATACTTGAGATCTTGGAGTAATAAGATCAGAAAAGAATATTAGTGATACCACCAAATTCCTTGAGAGTAGAAAAATGCAACATTGTGTCCCAGCCATTACCGGAATGTTAAAAAATACAGTATATATATTTTACACCCAGCAGACATCATTACACTGTCTACCTCTCTTTGGCATCAGCTACCAACTTGTCTACTACAGAGGACAATAGAAGTGGTGTTTGATGCCGCACCAAAGGATCACTAGTTCAGATAGTCAGACCAATGTCACTTTATTTTCATCCAGGTCTACGCGTTTCAGGAGCACCTGCTCCCTTCCTCAGGACCGTCAGTGTACAAATAACATCAAATCTGTCTTACAAAGGATCAGACATACAATAAATAGTCATAGTGACGTCATAGGGCCATCCCTCTAAAGAAAAAAACAGGCGGGAACGAGGTGCCACGTTGTCGGTTATGACGTGTTAAACAGATTTTGTGAATATATACAAAAACCAATATATATGTACACTGACGGTCCTGAGGAAGGGAGCAGGTGCTCCTGAAACGCGTAGACCTGGATGAAAATAAAGTGACATTGGTCTGACTATCTGAACTAGTGATCCTTTGGCGCGGCATCAAACACCACTTCTATTGTCCTCTGTTATCTGCCACTGGGTGGCTGCAGCCGTGGATCGATTATTCATGCTGATATAGTGGTTGTGACTTTCACAACCACGTCTGGTGAGTAACATTACTCCCCCCTCCCCTCCCTACATTTTGTTGGGTAAGACCCTATTGGCGCTTGTTTATCCACAGCTTTTTTATTCAACTTGTCTACTACGGCACTTGCACCAACTTGTCTACATTGTCTTGTATCGCGAGTCCCTCTATCTTGATTTTTTTGTGATTATGTATGAACCCAATATAGCCTGATGAACTCCATATAGCCCCCTATAACACTATTGTTTTTTGTCTTAATAATGGGGCAGGAGTATGTAGTGTAGGGCATATGTCCATGTATGTCAGAATGACCCTAAAGCCGAATGATGGCGGGGAGGGGTGCGGTGCCAGAACCCCATTAACATCTAAGTCCTGGACCCTTTTACCAGTCCTGGGATTAGTGGGAGCCACAAACTGTTACTAGGACCTTCACTGATCCACAAGTCCTCTCCACTGAAACATTTCAATAAGCAAGGGATCGTCTGAGCTGGTATTGACCGTTCTCAGGCTGTCAGCTATTTAACAGCTCCGTCCCGCACATTTTACAGTACATGCAGCTTCTCGATAAGACGTTTATGAGAAAGGTGAAGGAAGTGGTTTTACACCACATATAATGGACAGGCGCTAAGCTCTTCCTGTTTCTGTCAGGACATGGTGTCTCCCACCAGCGCTGAGGAAGTACATAAAACGAATACTTTAAAAAAAAAAGGCAGCTCAACCCCTGGCCGCCGGCAATTGTGCGGCCAAAAGTAAAGATTTTCTCACATGGGAGTAAAGGGTTAAAAATAACCACATCACAGCAAACATAAACCATACACCGACCCGTCGGACCCTCAAGAGGGGGTGCAAATTGGCGATCGTCCGGAGCGGAGCAAAGAGGATATTTGACTGCAAGATCTGACTACACAGCAGGGTTTGTTTGTAGTCTGTAACCATGGAGACACAGGTGTCACAGATTCTATGTTTACAAACTGATACATTTTGAAAACTATATGAAATTATTTTTTTTTCTGACAACATGGTGCGATATTTTAGCCCCAGAGCGTAAAAAAACAGCCATCATTTACATGTTACTTTATAAATTAATCGTCCACGAGAAAATAAGAAATGATATAATATATCTTATTAGAGAAATCTGCTCCTTTCTCCTCCTGGACTGATGATTTATTCTTAAAATTCTTAATTGAGGGGTAAAATGTGTCTTCAGTGAATACAGATTTCCCAATTAAGCTATGTGCACACACTGCAGATTTGGTGCAAAAATTTTCTGCATGAAATCTGCACCTTCTGGCAGAAAAAGACACTGAAAAACGCATTTTTTTTCATGAAGTCAATAGGTGGAAGGTCTAAAACAACTCCCCCAAGAAATGACATGCTGCAGATTTTTTTCTGCACCAAATCTGCGTTGAAAAAAAAGCAACGTGCGCACAGCACTTCAGAAATCCCATAAGCATGCAGATTTTGGTGCAGATTTCTCAAAAAATGCATCAAAATCTGTATAAAAAATGCACAGTGTGCACATGGCTCTGGGACAGGAGATGACGGTTGGTGCTTCTAAAGTTCTATGGAGAAACTGAGCTGAATTTCTTATACTTTTTAAATGCACCGACTGTAATAGGGAAAAGTGTTTAGCGGATACAAATTTTACATATGAAATGAGAATGAAGGAGGACAAAGAAGCAGATTTCTCTGATAAGATATATTATAAAGTTCCGTATTTTCATATGTACTATTGATTTAGGAAATTAAAAAACTAAAACTAAAAATGACGGTATCCCTTTAAATGTAGCAGCACGAGTTCTAATATTGTAAGGCCTTCCGTGAAACCTAACGTAGACTCATAGGCCATGGAATAACATTCTTACAATGATCCAGCAATTATGAGATGTGTCATTCATTAGCTAAGTCCGTTAAATGCGGTGCCCCCCTACTCATCCGTGCAGATCGGTCCAATCTCGAATCGCAACGCATGGACTGACCCTGTATATGACATTGTCACTCTGGGGTTTGGAGTGCAATCCGTGACCGGACCCATGTGCATGGACGTCTGAATGAGCCCTTACTGGTTGCAATCAAGCCTACAAAGGTTGGCCATACGGTTGTCAAGGGAGGAATTTAGGTAAAGACTGCTAATGGAGTCTTCATGCGGGGAATTCAGAGACGGTGCCGTATTAGCTGTATATCAGTGCTGATACATTGATATATCAGACAATGGACACACAGACATGTTCTCCTTGAGCCAGCGTCATTAACTGAACTCGTGTATTGCAAGACACCCAATTATACAATTTGCATTTCTAACCTTGAAGCTAGAACAAGGGAGTAAGGAGTATTCATCTCCTTATTTTCTCCCAACATATCTTTGTTCATTAAAACATTCTTTCAGTGTAAACATTACTGATAAGACTTTTACTCATCATTAAAAAAACTTCCATCATTTGTACATCTGTTCACTCATTCTTGGTAACCCCTTCATGACTATACAGCTTTGAATTATACTATGGGTCCATGCGATGGCTACATAGACAGACAGATAATTATGCAACTACATCTACATTTTGATTATTTATATACACAGATGTTCTTATTACGTTTGAACAAACAAGCTATAGCTCAGGCGACCTCCACACGGTCAGTAAGACAAGGCTGCTCCATGTCATATAGTGTCTTGCATATAATAACAAAAAATGACAACTGCACTCTGAAATGCTAAAGCATGCAAACCATGAATATAGCATACAGATATGCATTACTGCTTGAGGAAATTTAGGAAAAAGTGAGATATTTAGCATACAAACATGGCCATTTCTTTATCTGCCCAGTAGCCGCGTCAAGGCATATCTCATATACTAGAGTCATGCCCTCTGACTGTGCACCCCTCCCCCATTAAAAACAGGTGAGTTTATCCTATATAGCAGGTTCCTACTTGCTCATAAACATGGAGGTTTTTAACCCAGAGAGAAGCGTTAGAGTAGGTACCCAGTATATGAGATATGCCTTGATGCGGCTACTGGGCAGATATAGAAATGGCCATTTTCATATGCTAAATATCTAAATTTTTCCTAAATTTCCTTAAGCAGTTAATCTTATATTTATTGTTTGCATGTTTTAGCATTTCAGAGTGCAGATGTCTTTTTATTATATGTCATGTTCAGTTTTGTACTTGCTCAGACTGCATATTGGGAGTGCTTGGTTCTTTGTATGAAATCAGTGCCACTAAAGACCCTTTCACATGATCGCCAAAAGTTCCCGTTGAATGGCCGCCAATCAGACGATAAATGAACAAAATGTTTGTTTGCTGATTGGATTGTTTAGGTGGAACTTTAAATGATCGTTGTCAGGGTGCCAATGATGGGCATGTGGTATGGGTACGGAGTGATCGCCCTAATGCCGGGGTCCCACCACTGTAGATTCTCTCATCTAAGAGGATCGGGTCGATGAAACAGTTTGGAGATTTGGAGCACACTGTGGAGAGAAGATGGAGAACAAAATGTCTCCATTCCTTGAGTGTGCGGAAATCGGACTGCATTTGGTTGTCATCCAAGTGCAGTCCGATGTTTACCACGCACCCATAGACTTCCATGCTGTGGTGCCCGACACTGCCCCTTGAAATATCTACTAAATCATCAGATAGAACTCGTCTGATGTATGCACTCGTGTGAACGAGTCCTGACTGCTGCTCTGTCCCAAGTGCAAGAGCCTTTAAACGACCAATGGGAGTTTTGTTTGTCCATGTAAAAAGATCTTAAAGAAGTAGTTAAGGGGTTAGAGGATAATTTAAGGGTCTGACTGCCGGATCCCTCCAGTGATAAAGAGAACGGGGCTCCATCTGGAATGGAGCGGAGGTATTCGTGACCATCTGTAGCAGTGGTGGTTGGGCATATGGCTTGCTGCTCCGTTTACGATGGGACTGGGCCATTATTGGGGTCCAGGGGTCAAAAGGTTGGACCTTTGGCAATCCATAACCTATTCTGTAGCATTGAGGATTACTTTTGATTCTGGAAATAAAACTTTACGGCTGTGGGGCTCAGAAGGAAGAGCAGCGGTGGACGCAGACTGAAGAGCAGTGGTGGACGCCGACTGAAGAGCAGTGGTGGACGCCGACTGAAGAGCAGTGGTGGACGCAGACTGAAGAGCAGCGGGGGACGCAGACTGAAGAGCAGCGGGGGACGCAGACTGAAGAGCAGCGGGGGACGCAGACTGAAGAGCAGCGGGGGACGCAGACTGAAGAGCAGCGGGGGGGTGCAGACTGAAGAGCAGCGGGGGACGCAGACTGAAGAGCAGCGGGGGACGCAGAGTGAAGAGCAGCGGGGGACGCAGACTGAAGAGCAGCGGCGGACGCAGACTGAAGAGCAGCGGGGGACGCAGAGTGAAGAGCAGCGGGGGGGTGCAGACTGAAGAGCAGCGGGGGGGTGCAGACTGAAGAGCAGCGGGGGACGCAGAGTGAAGAGCAGCGGCGGACGCAGAGTGAAGAGCAGCGGCGGACGCAGACTGAAGAGCAGCGGCGGACGCAGAGTGAAGAGCAGCGGCGGACGCAGACTGAAGAGCAGCGGCGGACGCAGAGTGAAGAGCAGCGGCGGACGCAGAGTGAAGAGCAGCGGCGGACGCAGAGTGAAGAGCAGCGGCGGACGCAGAGTGAAGAGCAGCGGCGGACGCAGACTGAAGAGCAGTGATAGCCTCCCGCACTTGATGCCTGCCTATAAAAATAGCAGAATTATAAATACAGCTCTGGATATGACTACATCTTGAGATTGCCATCCCTGCAAAATTACACCTGGGGGAGTGGGGCATTATATTGTTACCGAATGTGTCGGGTGGGGGGGGGGGATTTATGCCTCTTGTAGCTGCAGCCCTCTCCGTACCGAGGAGTAAATAATTTATCTCGATAAAGTGTATGATCCAGAGAGAAGAAATAAAACATGACAGACGGGGAAAATGGAAATAAAACGAAAGCACATGAGCCAATCTGAGGAACAGAAGCTTTCCTTTATATTCTCATTACAAAGAGGGATGACAGGAGCGCGAAGAACGGAGCGAAGATGGACAAAATAGAATAAGACGAAAAAAAGCGGTGAGATTTCATAGCAGGATCTCCCGAGAAAACTGACAACATCAACCTGATTGCCGTAAAGTGAATGCAGCCATCATCGCTATTACTGATTATATCGCACGCAGCTCCTGACAATAGAAGACAATAGTATTTTGCTGCTGGCGAGAACGTCAAATTATTTTTTGGCAGTTCTGTGAATGGGGTGTGTGCAAGAATAGATTTCCATGAAAGTATGGAGAGGAGACGGATTTAACTCTTTCTTGCCAGAAGTAATTCAATAATTCACAGTATATTGAGGTTCAGGATTAGAAGAAAAAAAAAGAATATGATTGAGGGTTTTTTTTTTCCAGCAGCAACAGCGCCACCTTCTGTTTCAGGAGGGTGCCTGGTATTGCAGTTCAGTCACAATCACATTTAGGGGTTTAGGTTAAAATGACGGGTTTGCTAGTCATGGCAGAGACCTGTAATGTGTGGATCTACAACCCCTGCAAAGCTACTGCCCCCAACATGGCAACAGAGTTGTTGGAGAATTGTCTGCTGGCCACCAGGACCCACCCCAGCAGGTGAATAAATAAGTGAAGGTCTTAGTTATGTGGCCTACATGACCATGGCCTCAAGTATATTTACATTGCTTTCAGCAGAACAGTGAGTGCAGCTCTGGAATATAATACAGGATAAGTAATGTAATGTATGTACACAGTGACTGCACCAGCAGAATAGTGAGTGCAGCTCTGGAGTATAATACAAGAGGTAACTCAGGATCAGTAATGTATGCACACAGTGACTGCAACAGCAGAATAGTGAGTGCAGCTCTGGAGTATAATAAAGGATATAACTCAGGATCAGTAATGTAATGTACCGTATGTACACAGTGACTGCACCAGCAGAATAGTGAGTGCAGCTCTGGAGTATAATACAGGATGCAACTCAGGATCAGTAATGTATACAGCGATTGCACCAGCAGAATAGTGAGTGCAGCTCTGGAGTATAATACAGGAGGTAACTCAGGATCAGTAATGTATGTACACAGTGACTGCACCAGCAGAATAGTGAGTGCAACTCTGGAGTATAATACAGGAGATAACTCAGGATCAGTAATGTATGTACACAGTGACTGCAACAGCAGAATAGTGAGTGCAGCTCTGGAGTATAATAAAGGATATAACTCAGGATCAGTAATGTAATGTACCGTATGTACACAGTGACTGCACCAGCAGAATAGTGAGTGCAGCTCTGGAGTATAACACAGGATGCAACTCAGAATCAGTAATGTATACAGCGATTGCACCAGCAGAATAGTGAGTGCAGCTCTGGAGTATAATACAGGAGGTAACTCAGGATCAGTAATGTATGTACACAGTGACTGCACCAGCAGAATAGTGAGTGCAGCTCTGGAGTATAATACAGGAGGTAACTCAGGATCAGTAATGTATGTACACAGTGACTGCACAAGCAGAATAGTGAGTGCAGCTCTGGAGTATAATCAATTTGTAACCCTGGTGAATATGGCAAATTCACAACCTCTGCTTGCAGTCATCATTACTTATATCCGGCTTTGTACTGATGCTGTGAAATGGTCAATGGGAAATTTAATTTTTATTTTTTTTTTTAAGTATTAGTCATTTAATTTGACCACAGATTTTGTTAGAAGCTGTAGCTTCCCATCGCCCACTTCTACAGCTCTGACTCCTGAAGATTCTTTGTAGGACGGTCGCGTACAACCAAAGGTCAAGCAGTCTCAAGATCATCCATGAATTCGTCATTTTACTTTCTTGTTGTTTTTTGAGTTTATTTTATGCCTTTAGATATTGAATTTCCGTTTATAGCCGCCGAGGACCGGGACCGTAACGGGAAAGGTCATAATTTTTATATACAGGACACCGGCCGTAACTTTATGTATTCATAGACTTTTTGTTGTGTCTGTAAAAACAAAAAAATAAAAGAAAGTATCGGCAATTTTACGAGGTTGTGTTCCTGCCGGGAAGAACATTTGCATATGAAAAACTTCTGTTGCTTGTCACCGAGTATCACCGGGATGATAACCCACAGAAGAGAGCGGCACGGGGACGACGATCAATATTCATTAATACATTACCAATCTATTTGCCTTTTCCGTAGAATTTTATTGCTTTTTTCCCCCCCATGTAAGAGTTTATTAACCAATCAGCATTCATTATTCACAGTCATGTTTTTGGCTGAAAAGTCAGAAGCAATAACTGACGGCTTCAGGCTTAAAATGTAACCGCAGCTTTAATTTTCAGTTTAAAGTAAATCAATAGAACTCATGGAAATAAGAAACTTTTATAAAATATCTTATTAGAGAAATCTGCTGGGGTCCCTCATCGCCCTAGATAGGGTCTGCAACTATGCACCGAGCCGGATACCTGACCCTAAGTATCCCTAGTGCTGGTCCCTGGGGTCCCTCACCACCCTAGATAGGGTCCGCAACTATGCACCGAGCAGGATACCTGACTCTAGGTATCCCTAGTGCTGGTCCCTGGGGTCCCTCACCACCCTAGATAGGGTCCGCACCTATGCTCCAAGCCGGATACCTGACCCTAAGTATCCCTAGTGCTGGTCCCTGGGGTCCCTCACCACCCCTAGATAGGGTCCGCAACTATGCACCAAGCCGGATACCTGACCCTAAATATCCCTAGTGCTGGACCCTGGGGTCCCTCACCACCCCTAGATAGGGTCCGCACCTATGCACCAAGCCGGATACCTGACCCTAAATATCCCTAGTGCTGGACCCTGGGGTCCCTCACCACCCCTAGATAGGGTCCGCACCTATGCGCCAAGCCGGATACCTGACCCTAAGTATCCCTAGTGCTGGTCCCTGGGGTCCCTCACCACCCTAGATAGGGTCCGCACCTATGCACCGAGCCGGATACCTGACCCTAAGTATCACTAGTGCTGGACCCTAGGGTCCCTCACCACCCTAGATAGGGTCCACACCTATGCGCCAAGCAGGATACCTGACCCTAAGTATCCCTAGTGCTGGTCCCTGGGGTCCCTCACCACCCTAGATAGGTTCTGCACCTATGCACCGAGCAGGATACCTGGCCCTAAGTATCCCTAGTGCTGGGCCCTGGGGTCCCTCACCACCCTAGATAGGTTCTGCACCTATGCACCGAGCAGGATACCTGGCCCTAAGTATCCCTAGTGCTGGGCCCTAAATAGGGAACAGATGGGATGAGCTCAGCAGGTAAGAGAAGGGGACCCCTGACCAAACCTACTGCTGGTCCATGGGGTCCCTCACCACCCTAGATAGGTTCCGCACCTTTGTACCGAGCTGGATACCTGACCCTAGGTATCCCTAGTGCTGGACCCTAAATAGGGAACGGGTGCGATGAGTTCAGCAGCTAAAGGGAAGGGAAGGGGACCCTTGTGTCTAGGGAAGGGGGAGATGGTGACTTCTGATCAAACCTACCACTGGTCCCTGGGGTCCCTCACCACCCTAGATAGGTTCTGCACCTATGCGCCGAGCAGGATACCTGACCCTAGGTAGCCCTAGTGCTGGACACTAAATAGGGAACTGGTGGGATGAGCTCAGGAGCTAAATGTAAGGGAAGGAGGAGATGGTGACCCCTTGATCAAACGTACAGCTGGTCCCTGGGGTCCTTCACCACCCTAGATGGGTTCTGCCACTATGCGCCGAGTCATATACCTGACTCTAAGTATCCCTAGTGCTGGACCCTAAATGGGGAACAGGTGTGAAGAGCTTAGCAGCTAAATGTAAGGGAAGGGGGAGATGGTGACCCCTGATCAAACCTACCACTGGTCCCCAGGGTCTCTCACCACCCCAGATAGGTTCTGCACCTATGCGCCGAGCAGGATACCTGACCCTAGGTAGCCCTAAATAGGGAACAGGTGGGATGAGCTCAGCAGACAAAGGGAAGGGAAGCGGACCCCTGTGTCTAGGGAAGGGGGAGATGGTGACCCCTGACCAAACCTACAGCTGGTTCCTGGGGTCCTTCACCACCCTAGATGGATTCCGCCACTATGCGCCGAGATGTATACCTGACTCTAGGTATCCCTAGTGCTGGACCCTAAATGGGGAACGGGTAGTATGAGCTCTTCATCAACCCCACTAAACACTAAAAGAAGACGCAAGGAGGAAAAAAGCATGAACCAGTTATCCACAGCAAGATTCAGCAGCGATACTACAGATGAGTAGAAGCCACCTGCTTGCAACCAGAGCATAAAATTTTAAAAGCACCAACTGCCATTTCCTACCAGTACTGGGAAAAGCTGTCTTTACTGGATATTACAGATTTTATGCATGAATTGAGAGTGCAAGATCAGTCCATGAGGAGAAAGAAGCAAATTTCTCTCATAAGATACATTATGAAGTTGTGTATTTTTATGTGCATTATTGGTTTATGGAATAAAAATTAAAATAATGGTTACACTTTAAAGGACCAAGTATTGTAACTGGTGCCCTCTATGGATAGGTCCTTCACTTTCCCTACTGAGTAATGCACTTAAAGGGGCTTTCCAGCAACACACAAAAGTGCTTTGTTTTTATATTGAAAATGTTCCAATTTACCAATAGATAAGTAGAGGACCCCTCCCTTTTTTAACTCCTCGTTCTCTAATCTGTTGGGTTTTCTAAAAGGACATACATCTAATATGAACGTTACATAATCACCCATATATGGTGGTGTTTAATGGGGTCCATTAGGTGTAATGGGCCGGCGGTGGTCCGGTGCGGTACTGGCCGCTGGAAACATCTATGGGATCCAGTATAATCTGTCCCTCATTACCCAAGAGCGTGAATCCACAATGCCAACCTCCTGAGGGTAAATTTGAGCCCTTAAAGGGGTTGTCCGTTTGTTTTATTGCACATATCAAAACCATGTAATAAGCTTTAATATAAAAAGTTCAGAGCGTCCAAGAAACAATAAATATATAAAAAGCGGAAACAGGCGATATACAAATGTACAAAACAAGCAGAAATAGTAAATATCTACTGTTTCCAGGCGTGCTTTATATTTTTATAGGGAAATATATTTTAGAAACAAAGGGCTTTGCTTGCTTTTCCCTTCCTTGCACATGATTAGAAAATAAGGCTACGAGCAGTATGAAAAGAAGGGTAGTCAGACAAGCCGGGATCATAAGCCAGGAGGTAACGTATAAGGTTCAGGGAGCAGACAGACGTGGTCAGGAAAAAGTACGAGGTCATTAGCCGGGAGGTAATGCAAAAGGTTGAGAAAGCCAACAGAGTCATGGTCAGGAAAAAATCCGAGGACAGAAGCCGGGAGGTAACGTTTAAGGTTCAGGGAGCAGATAGGACGTAGTCAGGAAGAGGTCCGAGGTCAGAAGCCAGGAGTTAACGGTTAAAGTTCAGGGAGCAGACAGAGACATGTAAAGTATAAGGTTCAGGAAGCACACAGAGACGTGGTCAGGAAGAGGTCCAAGGTCAGAAGCCAGGAGGTAACGTATAAGGTTCAGGGAGCAGACAGAGACATGGTCAGGAAGAGGTCCGAGGACAGAAGCCAGGAGGTAACGGTTAAAGTTCAGGGAGCAGACAGAGACATGTAAAGTATAAGGTTCAGGGAGCACACAGAGCGTGGTCAGGAAGAGGTCCGAGGTCAGAAGACGGGAGGTAACGTATAAGGTTCAGGGAGCAGACAAAGACATGGTCAGGAAGAAGTACAAAGTCAGAAACTGAGAGGTAACGTAAAAGGTTCAGGGAGCAGATAGAGACATGATCAGGAAGAGGTCCGAGGTCAGAAGCCGGGAGGTAACGTATAAGGTTTAGGGAGCAGACAAAGATGTGGTCAGGAAGAGGTGTGAGATCAGAAGCCGGGAGGTAACGTATAAGGTTCAGGGAGCACACAGAGACATGGTCAGGAAGAGATCCGAGGTCAGAAGCCGGAAGGTAATGTATAAGGTTCAGGGAGCAGACAGACGTGGTCAGGAAGAGGTCCGAGGTCAGAAGCCAAGATCATAACACTTACACCAGAAAGGAGCCAAGAGCAAACGGGAAGTGTGACTGGCGAAGCTCAGACAGAGTACAGCCTAGTAAAGAAAAAGAACAATCACCAGGAACAAAGTGCATCTGTGAAGGCACCTCCCAGAACCAGCGTGGAACCTAGTGCTGAAAGACAACCTGTCAGCAAGTGCACAAGACACATAGCAGAGCATTTTCAAATGCAAAATGCTCCGCTCAGCAGAACCATGACAGCTACTTTCTTTCAAAATCAGCCCAACACCTGATTGTGTATAATTTCTTATCAAATATCCGCCAATGTCTTCCTGTCATCGACAGTCCCTGTTTCACTTCCCCCTACTGAGTAATGCACTTAAAGGGGGTCTCCAGCTAGATACAAAAGTGCCTTAATTGTGTTTTATATTGAAATTGATACAATTTACTAATATATTTTACATTATCAAATCTCCACTGATGTCTTCTTGTCATCGACAGTTCATGTTCATGGCAGTTTCACTTCCTCGTTTGCATCATTACAGTAAAGTGCTTCCTTCTACTCCCTTAAAGGGGCCAGCTCATATTTATAGCTAAGCCAGGCCTCCTCTCTTTATACATTGGGAATGACAAAGAAGGGGATTTGTGAGGAATATTGCGAGGGATAAGGCATATTCATACATGCCAATCACATACTGATACACATCCTGACCTATAACCAGAGGTCACCAAGATCTGGGAACAAATGGCAGGTGACAAAAGATAATTATAGCAAGGAAGCAGCCCTGACCAGAGCACACCCCCTGGTGACAAAAGTAATTCAGCTAGGGAAGGGGACGAGCGATTGTTGGTTTCAGGGAAGCTTCAAAGGTTAACAGGAGACGGGCCGGATCATGTGTAAGAAGTATAATATTGGGGCATGCGTAGATCCCACAATTAGAGCGGGCATATTTTCAGCCTCAGGGCAGTAGGACGCACGTCACACATATTTTTCCTTAATTGTGGTATGTGCGTATCAGCCCATAATTAATAACTAGCTGAGGGAAGACAATAGACCCATCATGTTTCCTAGTTATGGATAGCACCATGCTCGGGTGCTCAGTACTTGTAACTAGTGATGAGTGGGCACTACCATGCTCGGGTGCTCAGTACTTGTAACTAGTGATGAGTGGGCACTACCATGCTCGGGTGCTCAGTACTTGTAACTAGTGATGAGCGGGCACTACCATGCTCGGGTGCTCAGTACTTGTAACTAGTGATGAGCGGGTACTACCATGCTCAGGTGCTCAGTACTCATAACTAGTGATGAGCGGGCACTACCATGCTCGGGTGCTCAGTACTGGTAACTAGTGATGAGCGGACACTACCATGCTCGGGTGCTCAGTACTCATAACTAGTGATGAGTGGGCTCTACCATGCTCAGGTGCTCAGTACTCGTAACTAGTGATGAGTGGGCACTACCATGCTCAGGTGCTCGGTACTCGTAACTAGTGATGAGCGGGCACTACCATGCTCAGGTGCTCAGTACTCGTAACTAGTGATGAGCGGGCACTACCATGCTCGGGTGCTTAGTACTCGTAACTAGTGATGAGCGGGCACTACCATGCTCGGGTGCTCAGTACTCGTAACTAGTGATGAGTGGGCACTACCATGCTCGGGTGCTCAGTACTCGTAACTAGTGATGAGCGGGCACTACCATGCTCGGGTGCTCAGTACTTGTAACTAGTGATGAGCGGGCACTACCATGCTCGGGTGCTCAGTACTCGTAACTAGTGATGAGTGGGCACTACCATGCTCAGGTGCTCAGTACTCGTAACTAGTGATGAGCGGGCACTACCATGCTTAGGTGCTCAATACTCGTAACTAGTGATGAGCGGGCACTACCATGCTCGGGTGCTCAATACTCATAACTAGTGATGAGCGGGCACTACCATGCTCGGGTGCTCAGTACTGGTAACTAGTGATGAGCGGGCACTACCATGCTCGGGTGCTCAGTACTGGTAACTAGTGATGAGCGGGCACTACCATGCTCGGGTGCTCAGTACTGGTAACTAGTGATGAGCGGGCACTACCATGCTCGGGTGCTCAGTACTTGTAATTGGTGATGAGCGAGCACTACCATGCTCGGGTGCTCAGTACTGGTAACTAGTGATGAGCGGGCACTACCATGCTCGGGTGCTCTGTACTGGTAACTAGTGATTAGCGGGCACTACCATGCTCAGGTGCTCAGTACTTGTAATTGGTGATGAGCGGGCACTACCATGCTCGGGTGCTCTGTACTGGTAACTAGTGATGAGCGGGCACTACCATGCTCAGGTGCTCAGTACTTGTAATTGGTGATAAGCGGGCACTACCATGCTCGGGTGCTCTGTACTGGTAACTAGTGATGAGCGGGCACTACCATGCTCGGGTGCTCTGTACTGGTAACTAGTGATTAGCGGGCACTACCATGCTCAGGTGCTCAGTACTTGTAATTGGTGATGAGCGGGCACTACCATGCTCGGGTGCTCAGTACTGGTAACTAGTGATGAGCAGGCACTACCATGCTCGGGTGCTCTGTACTGGTAACTAGTGATGAGCGGGCACTACCATGCTCAGGTCTCTTAATAAGTAGTTGGATGCTTAGATGGGCGCAGCTCGAGTACAGAGTATAATGGAAGTCAATGGGTAACTCATTCCGGAATATCTGGGGTGTGACGCTTATGACGTCCCTACTAATCAGAAGAGGCGATGGGGAACTTGTAGAGTTGAGGGTTGCAGGGCTCTGTTCTGGTGGCAATAGACAATGGGATTGGACAATGGACCGGGGACCTATGGATCTTTTTGTTTATCTCTAGTATCATAATATACAACATCTGTTACTCAACCTACTGAGTGTGGAGGATACAGTAAGTGCGGCGGTGTGTACCCCAATTCTCTCCATAGTGTATATTCTGATTTTTTTGTGTAGTTTTGGCTAAAAGGAGAACGGATTTGCTATCTGATGACAGATCCAATTTGTGTCCAATTGCTCTGCAGCGCCACCCCAAGGACAGTGGGGTATTTCATAGTTTCTATTAGTCATTCAATGTAGAGATACCCTCCAGTGGCGTAACTTGAAGCTCATTGGCTCCAAAGCAAAAGCTCCAATCCAGCCCCCAATTATTGCAAATCTTTAGCAGCATTGGTCTTTGCATATAGGCCAAAGTGACTTTTTGGGTCTCCTAGGCACTAGGTCAATAAATATAAGCCAAAGGGACTTTTTGGGCCCCTATGCACGAAGTTGTTACATATAGGTCAAAAGGACTTTTTGGGCCCCCTAGTCGCTACGTCATTATATAGGCCCAAGGAATTTTTCATCCCCCTTAGGCACTAGGTCATTACATATATGCCAAAGGGACTTTTTGGGCCTCCTAAGGGCTAGATCATTATATATAGGCCAAGGGGACTTTTTGGGCCTCCTAGGCGCTAGGTCATTACATATATGTTTTTGGGCCCCCTAGGTACTAAGTTGTTACATATAGGTCAAAGGGACTTTTTGGGCACCATAGTCGCTACGTCATTATATATAGGTCAAAGGAATTTTTTGGGCCCCCCAGGCACTAGGTCGTTACATATATGCCAAAGGAACTTTTTGGGCCTCCTAGGCACTAGGTCGTTACGACTTTTTGGGCTCCCCAGGCACTAAGTTGTTACATAAAGATCAAAGGGACTTTTTGGGCCCCCTAGTTGCTACGTCATTATATATAGACCAAAGGAATTTTTTTGTCCCCCCTTAGGCACTAGGTCGTTACATATAGGCCAAAGGGACTTTTTGGACAACCTAGGCACTAGGCCATTACATATAGGCCAAAGGGACTTTTTGGGCCCCCTAGGCGCTAGGTCATTACATATAGGTTTTTGGGCCCCCTAGTCGCTACGTCATTACATATAGGCCAAAGGAATTTTTTGTCCCCCTTAGGCACTAGGTCATTTCATATATGTGTCAAAGGGACTTTTTGGGCCTCCTAGGCTCTAGGTCATTATATATAGGACAATGGGACTTTTTGGGCCTCCTAGGCGCTAGGTCATAATATATAGGCCAATGGGACTTTTTGAGCCTCCTAGGCGCTAGGTTATTACATATAGATTTTTGGGCCCCCCCAGGCACTAAGTTGTTACATATGTGCCAAAGGGAATTTTTGGGCCTCCTAGGCACTAGGTCGTTACATATAGGTCAAAGAGACTTTTTGGGCCCCCTAGATACTAAGTTGTTACATATAGGTCAAAGGGACTTTTTTGGCCCCCCTAGAGGCTAGGTCATTACATACCGTATATGCCAAAGGGACTTTTTGGGCCCCCCCAGGCACTAAGTTGTTACATATAGATCAAAGGGACTTTTTGGGCCCCCTAGTTGCTACGTCATTACATATAGGCCAAAGGAATTTTTTTGGGCCCCCCAGGCACTAGGTCGTTACATATAGGCTAGAGGGACTTTTTGGGCCTCCTAGGCACTAGGTCATTACATATAGGCCAGAGGGACTTTTTGGGCCTCCTAGGCGCTAGGTCATTACATATAGGTTTTTGGGCCCCCTAGGCACTAGGTCGTTACATATGGTCCAAAGTGATTTTTTTGGGCCCCTATGCATAAAGTTGTTACATATAGGTCAAAGGGACTTTTTGGGCCCTCCCTAGGCACCAAGTCGTTACATATAGTTCAAAGTGACTTTTTGGGCCCTCCCTAGGCACCAAGTCATTACATATAGGCCAAAGGGACTTTTTGGGCCCCCTAGGCACTAGGTTGTTACATATAGCCCAAAAGGGACTTTTTGGACCACCTAGGCACTAGGTCATTACATATAGGCCAAAGTGACTGTTTGGGTCCCCTAGGCGCCAGGGCCCTGGTGCGATTGCAACCCTCAGGTGCCCTCTGTAGCTACTTTCTGAATCAAATAACTGATGAAGGTCCTGAACTAGAGACCCCCAATTAATAACTCTAATAGGGTATTGGAAAATGGGTCTTTTACCCCAGACAAGGTCTTCAGATGCTTCTTGGAGACAGCTTCTATCTCTATGTGATATAACGGCAGGCGTCGTGGTTTGCGAAAGCAGCGTCTCTTCCCCGGACTCCGTTACTGTCTTGTTGACTGATTTGATTATTGTGTTAATACGTCAGGGTTGTCCACTTGACGCCCGTGACTGACACTTCCCTCTTATCTGGGGTCCATCACGCTCCGCTCTCTGCCGGCCGCCGGCGATCACTCAGGATGTACAAGACGTTGATACTTTTAACCGCTTGGAGGATGCTAGAAGGAGCGAGCGCTTGATACATTGTATCTGCCAGGATAAACATTCTATTTGTTTTCAAAATAAAGAGAAAAAAATTCATTCTCATCCAAAAAATTAAACCTCCTCTTGACGCCGACCACAAATCAGTTTCACGAGCCGCCACGAGTCTCTCGAATGTGCAGCAAGAATACAATTTCACCGACGAGCAAGAGGTCAGCGCTTTAAATTGCTTTTCCCTATCTCACATGAAAGAACTAAGCATTTCCATTTATTGACGAGATGATGGCTGAGCTGAGACAAGTTACTTAAATCCAATGACCCCTGGCTTGGAGTCCGAAAAGATCTAGTTGTCTGCGTTCAATAGGGACGGAAAAAAAAAATCCCGGTTGCTTGTTTTTCATTCTTTAACGATAAACAGTCTCTTAAAGTCGCATTCGCCATTTAGAATGTCTTTATTGTTAGCGAGGTTGCAACCCATGCTATTGAGAAGAGGGGTGCAGCTTAGAAAGGTCCCAAAACCCCTTTTCTCTGTCAAAAATTAAATTAACATTTGAGGGACAAAATGTCTCTTTAAAAAAATGACTACTTCCAGAACAGCGCCACCCCTGTGAGCAGGTTATGTCTGGCATTGCCACTCAGATGTATTGGAAGTGAAAAGGGGTGAACTACAATACCGCACAGTACCTATAGGCATAGGGCTGTTTTTAGAAGTCTCTGTCTGCTCCCTGAACCTTATACATTACTTCCCGGCTTCTGACCTCGGACCTCTTCCTGACCACATCTCTGTCTGCTCCCTGAACCTTATACATTACCTCCCGGCTTCTGACTTTGGACCTTTTCCTGACCATGTCTCTGTCTCCTCCCTGAACTTTAAACATTACATTGTGGCTTCTGACCTCAGACCTCTTCCTGACCACGTCTCTGTCTGCTCCCTGAACCTTATATGTTACCTCCTGGCTTATGATGCTGGCTTGTCTGATTACCCTTCTCTCCATACTGCTCGTAGCCTTTTTTTCTAATCGTGGGCAAGGAAGGGGGAAGCAAGCAAAGCCCTTTGTTTCTAAAACATGATAACTGTAGTGCCAGCCGCCGACTTACTCACTGACCCGGCCAGGTCATGTCCTTCCTCGCACTTCCCCGGTCATCCACACGTGCAGCTACCTCCTTCCCCTCCTAAGTTCCCAAGAGTGCACCTAAGACGCACGTGTGACGCCCCTGGCCTATCAGGTCGTCACAGGGTATTGCACAATCTCCCCTCCCATGCAATATCCACCTCCTCCTTGGTTATGGGTCCCCAACTATATGGTGTTGCCTACATCAGCGAATCAAAACCCTAGGTACACTCTGCACCAGACCAACCAGACACACCAGTGGACGGCCTAAGTGGAATAGGGTCGCCCACTTGGGTAGTTGGTTAGGGGAGGTCAGGAGTGTCAGGAGAGAGGAGTCGTAGTTTGGTAGTGAAGGAGAGAGGAGGTCAGGAGCAGGGCTCCTAGGAAGTTACTAGGTGGCAGACGATGGTCTGGGTCTAGGGGAGCTGGACCCCCGGTCGCAGGGGATTGTGGCAAGGGGCACAACTGTCGAGGAGGACAGCCGGCGGCCTTGCACCATCACCTGCCTGGGACTAGGGCACGACGGGGTACGTGGACCCTAGGTCAGGGAGTAGCTTCAGGCAACCTGAAAATTTACCCGACGACAACGGAGCCTTCAAGATCCGCTCTCCACCCACTCCAAAATCGGGGTACTAGCGCAACGAGGGGGATAGGACTTTCCACACAAGCGGTCCAGAAAATCCCAAGCGTGAGCCCTGAGAGAAAGCTCCCACACTTAGCCATACTGGGCAGCGGGACCTGGCAAGTTCCATACTACCGGGGCCAACAGAGAAGTAAACTTAGTGCCAGGAGGCAGGTCACAGATCACCAGGTAGCACAACTGGGCACGGGACCCGAACTAGCTCCCCTCAGCAGCAGCGGTGTCCAGAACTTTGGTTTATCCAGTTGTCGATGTCCGCTTAATGGACTGAGTGCCTACGCAAGTGACCCCTTCGCACCCAACGGCACTCCCCCACCATCACCGAGTCCCGGGGCATCCCCCCTACCCGTGGAGAGTTCTAACACCTGGCTGCCCCATTCCATCACTCCCAACTGCAGCAGTGGTACTCCACATTACCACATACCACGGGTGGCGTCACAAACTCTAACACAATCTCCTGTAAATACCCCCTTTTATTGAGTGGCCACACGACCCTCAGGTCCGGAGACCCCTCGAGCCACCGCGGATCAGGATCCGAGCAGCCCGGCTGCTGGCACAGAGGCGGCACACACGCGCACACCCGCCCTTTTTTTAGGAAATGTGTACTTAAGGCACCCTCTCATTAGGGGAGGTGCCTGCACAAAACAGTCAGTTAGTATGTGAGGCCGCTAGCTAGTTGTCAGGTCTCGTTGTCGCTATCAGTTGATGTGGCAGCTCTGGAACAGAGCGTTTCTGGCCTCCTGACGCCACCACCGATTGTGGCACCAAGAACAGCTAATCAGCTGGGGTGCCGAATGTCAGACCCTGGCCGATCAGACATTGATGAGCTATCCTGAGGATAGGCCATCAATGTTAAAGTAGTGGACAACCCCTTTAAGAGCTCAAAATTACCCTCGGTAGGTTGGCATTGGGGATTCACGCTCTCAGGCAATGAGGGACAAACTATATTGGATCCCATAGATGTTTCCAGTGGCCGGTACTTTACCGCCTTCCCATTACACCTAGTAATGCCATCATATATGGGGGATTATGTAACTTTCATATAAGATATAAGGCCATGTCCTTTTAGAAAACACAACAGATTAGATAACGAGGAGTTAATAAAGGGAGGGGTCCTCTACTTATTTTTTAGTGAAGACTGGCTCTTTCTCTGGAGGACCCGTCCTGTCCTGCATCACATAACCTATTAAAATTGGCAGTGTGTAATACCCAATCTCTCCTGCGGAGGTGCTGCAGGGAAATCAAGCACTTATTGAAAGGATTCTCTACAGTTACAGCAGATCGGGGATGATCCGTGCAGCTTTGTAATCTCCTTATTATCAATTGTTGTTTCTAACAAGTAGGGATTGTGAAAAGCACACAATGGCCGGAGCGGGGCACATTCCTCCGCTCCATACACAATATCCCTTCTTTGTTACGCACGGTGCTATCTTTGTCTCCGAATGTATATACAGCATGTAGCGCTTTTTTTGGCTGATACATGTCCTCTTTTTAAAACATGACCTCATTGCATCAATACACAAAGGTCTAAAGTACAAGGTGCCAGATTCACTATGGGTCTGACTGCCAACGTTTTCTTAAAGGGAAATTCCATAATAAAACCATTTTCTTACAACTTACATTGGCTGATATTGGGGGGGGGGAGTAAATTCAGAACAGTTGTCCCCAAACTTGTTAGATTAGACATCCAAAAATTAATTCTTCCACTACTGAAGAGACTATAAGGGCGGAAAAGCAGAGATGATCTGAGCTGCAATACCAAACAGAGCCTGTAGACAGAAGTGGCGCTATTGTGCACTGAGGTTTTAATCCTTCTCCTTTACTTTTTAAATCATCTTTATATGTATATTAGAAATGAGCAAATGGATACGCTGGACCCGGAAGAAGACCGAGCGGGCCGCACAACCTCCGTCACGGCACCCCACAGGCCGACAACGCCCTTTTCTTTAACCCCAGTGAAACAGGGCTCAGCCAGTCCAGTAGTCTACCACCAGTTCCTCGTTAGATATAGGCCTGGTCCATTAGTAGGATTATATCAGGCCAGAAATCAACTCAGGTAGTTCACGGACATGGGATTCGGGGGTCAAGATAAAAGAGCAGCCCAAGATTAAATTATATATTTAATCGCCTTAAGGGCACACTAGATAATACAATATATAGAAGAATACAAATATATGGTCATAAATGCAGATACAAGTAAGAGATAGTTGCATGCAGATATACAGGTGAATCAGTTACCTTTTCTTTGTTGCTAAGCCTTGGTGCTGACTCTGCACAGGGGTAGACGCTGTGGAGCCACTGGTTTTCTTGGGACTTCCCACACATTTATTGGTCGTGACTTCTCAAAGAAGAATGCCCTCAAAATGTCTGCTCTGATTTTTAGGATCCCTTGTACCTCTCACCTGGTGACCTATGACTGGGCTGGACAAAGGATGGGCCTTGAGGCTCCAGAAAATAATAAATTGGCTGTTTTCCCCATATCTCCGCCTCTGAGTGTCCCACACGGAAAATATTACCATCATATTTCTTGTTATGGCAGTGCCCGCTCATCACTAGTTACGAGTACCGAGCACCTGAGCATGGTAGTGCCCGCTCATCACTAGTTACGAGTACCGAACACCTGAGCATGGTAGTGCCCGCTCATCACTAGTTACCAGTACTGAGCACCCGAGCATGGTAGTGCCCGCTCATCACTAGTTACCAGTACTGAGCACCCGAGCATGGTAGTGCCCGCTCATCACTAGTTACGAGTACCGAGCACCTGAGCATGGTAGTGCCCGCTCATCACTAGTTACGAGTACCGAACACCTGAGCATGGTAGTGCCCGCTCATCACTAGTTACCAGTACTGAGCACCCGAGCATGGTAGTGCCCGCTCATCACTAGTTACCAGTACTGAGCACCCGAGCATGGTAGTGCCCGCTCATCACTAGTTACCAGTACTGAGCACCCGAGCATGGTAGTGCCCGCTCATCACTAGTTACGAATACCGAGCACCTGAGCATGGCAGTGCCCGCTCATCACTAGTTACAAGTACAGAGCACCCGAGCATGGTAGTGCCCGCTCATCACTAGTTACGAGTACAGAGCACCTTAGCATGGTAGTGCCCACTCATCACTAGTTACCAGTACTGAGCACCCGAGCATGGTAGTGCCTGCTCATCACTAGTTACGAGTACTGAGCACCTGAGCATGGTAGTGCCCGCTCATCACTAGTTACCAGTACAGAGCACCCGAGCATGGTAGTGCCCGCTCATCACTAGTTACGAGTACAGAGCACCTGAGCATGGTAGTGCCCGCTCATCACTAGTTACAAGTACTGAGCACCCGAGCATGGTAGTGCCTGCTCATCACTAGTTACGAGTACTGAGCACCTGAGCATGGTAGTGCCCGCTCATCACTAGTTACCAGTACAGAGCACCCGAGCATGGTAGTGCCCGCTCATCACTAGTTACGAGTACAGAGCACCTGAGCATGGTAGTGCCCGCTCATCACTAGTTACAAGTACTGAGCACCCGAGCATGGTAGTGCCCGTGTGAAGCCCTGGGCAAGCCAGGGGTCACAGGTCATTGCACCACCACACCCTACACCCCAGTTAGGAACACCAAAGCTAAACTAAAATCCTTGTTGCCTTCCTCCAGGGGCTGATGTTCACACCAGGGGGTGGGCCAGGCGGTTGGCTCCGCCCACTGAGGAGTTCACAGCTCTGGAGGCGGGAAGTACCAGGCAGTTGAGCCCAGGCAGGGCTAGAGTGAAGTTCAGTTTAGGAGGAGGAAGTGGAAAGAGAAAACAAGAAGTTAAGCTAGGGAAGTGAAGTGGTAAAGGAGGAGTGAAGGAAGGTGAAAGGTGACAGAAAGAAAGCCTGAAGTGGGTCCAGCTGTGTGCAGGACAGGTCAGCAAGGTCAGCAACGGCGGTGACTGTCTGGAGGGGGACTGTTTGGAAGTTCCTGGAAGGACCGCGGACGGGTATTGGCCCGGCGGTCTGGAGCAGTGTACCAAAGGACAGTCAGCACCAGGGCAGGGGCCTCTCGGACCCTGGCAAGGCTAGGAGTCGCCAGAATTTGCCAAATCCGTCAGTGAAGGGGACGTCGATCCCCCAACAACCAAGTCCCGATTGAAGGCAACAGCCCAACCATTGTAGTAGAAACACCGCCACCGCCAGGGCACCAGTTTCTCAGGGCCAGCGCCTGCGGGCAAAGAGTAGAGCTCCTCCGGCCCAGCTTGAAGCCGGGGAGCGGGTTACCGGTGGGGACCCATCGCTACCAACACAGAAACAAAGGTGCTAGGAAAAGGGACATCACCGTCACCTACTGGGAGAGCAAGTGCAGGCGTCTGTGGGAACCGTCTCTCCAGCCGTGTGGTTTACCGTAAAACTGTGTCAACGTCTCAGGCTGAGTGAGTACCACAGTGCCGCAAGGCACAGCGCTGCCCCCGCGTCCCTGCGCCCACCAGGCCCTGCATCTCCCATCTCATCACCGGGCCCCGGGATCACCAACCCCTACCCACGGAGGGGCAACACAACACCTGGCTGCTCCGCATCACCATCCCCGGGATCCCCATATTGAGCAGCGGTGGTGAAATCACCACAACCGTGGGTGGTGTCACGGACAATAAACAATCCCCACACCCAACAAACCCCTTTCACTCACGGGCGAGGAGCGCCGCTCGAGAACCTCCGGGATCCGGCCCACGGCTCGAGCCACCACTGAGCAGCAACCGCCGGACCCGAGCAGAAGGGGTGAGCGTAGTGTGCTGACACCCTCCTCCCCGCCCGCGACACCCGCTCATCACTAGTTACAAGTAATGAGCACCTGAGCATGGTAGTGCCCGCTCATCACTAGTTACAAGTACTGAGCATCCGAGCATGGTAGTGCCCGCTCATCACTAGTTACAAGTACTGAGCACCTGAGCATGGTAGTGCCCGCTCATCACTAGTTACCAGTACTGAGCACCCGAGCATGGTAGTGCCCGCCCATCACTAGTTACGAGTACTGAGCACCCGAGCATGGTAGTGCCCGCTCATCACTAGTTACCAGTACGGAGCACCCGAGCATGGTAGTGCCCGCCCATCACTAGTTACCAGTACTGAGCACCCGAGCATGGTAGTGCCCGCTCATCACTAGTTACAAGTACTGAGCATCCGAGCATGGTAGTGCCCGCCCATCACTAGTTACGAGTACGGAGCACCCGAGCATGGTAGTGCCTGCTCATCACTAGTTACCAGTACTGAGCACCCGAGCATGGTAGTGCCCACTCATCACTAGTTACCAGTACTGAGCACCCGAGCATGATAGTGCCCGCTCATCACTAGTTACCAGTACCGAGCACCCGAGCATGGTAGTGCCCGCTCATCACTAGTTATGAGTACTGAGCACCCGAGCATGGTAGTGCCCGCTCATCACTAGTTACGAGTACGGAGCACCCGAGCATGGTAGTGTCCGCTCATCACTAGTTACCAGTACTGAGCACCTGAGCATGGTAGTGCCCGCTCATCACTAGTTACCAGTACTGAGCACCCGAGCATGGTAGTGCCCGCTCATCACTAGTTACCAGTACTGAGCACCTGAGCATGGTAGTGCCCGCTCATCACTAGTTACAAGTACCGAACACCCGAGCATGGTAGTGCCCACTCATCACTAGTTACCAGTACTGAGCACCCGACCATGGTAGTGCCCGCTCATCACTAGTTACAAGTACTGAGCACCCGAGCATGGTAGTGCCCACTCATCACTAGTTACCAGTACTGAGCACCTGAGCATGGTAGTGCTCACTCATCACTAGTTACCAGTACTGAGCACCCGAGCATGGTAGTGCCCACTCATCACTAGTTACCAGTACTGAGCACCTGAGCATGTTAGTGCCCGCTCATCACTAGTTACAAGTACTGAGCACCCGAGCATGGTAGTGCCCGCTCATCACTAGTTACAAGTACTGAGCACCCGAGCATGGTAGTGCCCGCTCATCACTAGTTACCAGTACTGAGCACCTGAGCATGGTAGTGCTCACTCATCACTAGTTACCAGTACTGAGCACCCGAGCATGGTAGTGCCCACTCATCACTAGTTACCAGTACTGAGCACCTGAGCATGTTAGTGCCCGCTCATCACTAGTTACAAGTACTGAGCACCCGAGCATGGTAGTGCCCGCTCATCACTAGTTACAAGTACTGAGCACCCGAGCATGGTAGTGCCGCTCATCGCTAGTCTGGACTAATGTATGCAAAAAAGGAGATACTACGAGATTGCCGTGGTGGTCGGTTACCTAGGCAATGAGCAGTTGACCATAGAGTTGAAAATCTGTGTTTTAACCCTACTGGAAAGATCCCGAGTGAAGACTTGGACAGTCTGATCTCCTCCATCACTGTACATATCCATATTGTGATCTTGGCCCTCAGCGGCTGGGATTTGCGCCAATTTGCATTAATACTGTATTTAAGTATCTTCTAGAAGGTGAATGATACTCACAGAATCCTTCAAGTTTATCGGCAGTCTTGCTCCAGGCCACCTGGAAGGTTTCCCTTATGACTTGGATGGTCCTTCGCTCAGACTGAGACTTCTTGTAGTTAAAGACCGTCATTACAGTGCCCAGTTCAAGAGTCCTCTTGATCTGGCTCTTCTCATATTCCGGCAGAGCCCGGTAATCAGAGCTTTTCCTCCGCGCCATCTTAATCGCACACTCCACGATCACCTCAGACCTCTCAAAAGTACTGTGGAGAGAAACAAGAGAAGTGAGATTCTCCTATAGGAATATGTAGAAATACAATAAATATGGCTCGTATGGGAAATCAGTAATGGCACTGTTAAATGATGAGCAGGCACTACCAAGCTCGGGTGATCGGTGCTCGAAACGAGCCTGTCGTACGCTTAGATGGGCGCGACTCGAGTAATGAGTATAATGGAAGTCAATGGGAAAAATGATCGACATATCAGGACTCAGAGGGCACCGTGGCTATAAATATTAGGAGGGCACCGTGGCTATAAATATTAGGAGGGCACCGTGGCTATAATATTAGGAGGGCACCGTGGCTATAAATATTAGGAGGGCACCGTGGCTATAATATTAGGAGGGCACCGTGGCTATAAATATTAGGAGGGCACCGTGGCTATAAATATTAGGAGGGCACCGTGGCTATAAATATTAGGAGGGCACCGTGGCTATAAATATTAGGAGGGCACCGTGGCTATAAATATTAGGAGGGCACCGGGGCTATAAATATTAGGAGGGCACCGTGGCTATAAATATTAGGAGGGCTCCGTGGCTATAAATATTAGGAGGGTACCGTGGCTATAAATATTAGGAGGGCACCGTGGCTATAAATATTAGGAGGGCACCGTGGATATAAATATTAGGAGGGCACCGTGGATATAAATATTAGGAGGGCACCGTGGCTATATACTGTATATATTAGGAGGGCACCGTGGCTATAAATATTAGGAGGGCACCATGGCTATAAATATTAGGAGGGCACCGTGGCTATAAATATTAGGAGGGCACCGTGGCTATAAATATTAGGAGGGCACCGTGGCTATAAATATTAGGAGGGCACCGTGGCTTTAAATATTAGGAGGGCACCATGGCTATAAATATTAGGAGGGCACCGTGGCTATAAATATTAGGAGGGCACCGTGGCTATAAATATTAGGAGGGCACCGTGGATATATAAATTAGGAGAGCACCGTGGCTATATACTGTATATATTAGGAGGGCACCGTGGCTATAAATATTAGGAGGGCACCGTGGCTATAAATATTAGGAGGGCACCGTGGCTATAAATATTAGGAGGGCACCGGGGCTATAAATATTAGGAGGGCACCGTGGCTATAATATTAGGAGGGCACCATGGATATAAATATTAGGAGGGCACCGTGGCTATAAATATTAGGAGGGCACCGTGGCTATAAATATTAGGAGGGCACCGTGGCTTTAAATATTAGGAGGGCACCATGGCTATAAATATTAGGAGGGCACTGGGGCTATAATATTAGGAGGGCACCGGGGCTATAAATATTAGTAGGGCACTGGGGCTATAATATTAGGAGGGCACCGTGGCTATAATATTAGGAGGGCACCGTGGCTATAATATTAGGAGGGCACCGGGGCTATAAATATTAGGAGGGCACCGGGGCTATAAATATTAGGAGGGCACCGTGGCTATAAATATTAGGAGGGCACCGTGGCTATAAATATTAGGAGGGCACCGTGGCTGTAAATATTAGGAGGGCACCGTGGCTATAAATATTAGGAGGGCACCATGGCTATAAATATTAGGAGGGCACCGTGGCTGTAAATATTAGGAGGGCACCGTGGCTATAAATATTAGGAGGGCACCATGGCTATAAATATTAGGAGGGCACCATGGCTGTAAATATTAGGAGGGCACCGGGCTATAAATATTAGGAGGGCACTGGGGCTATAAATATTAGGAGGGCACCAAGGCTGTAAATATTAGGAGGGCACCGTGGATATAAATATTAGGAGGGCACCGTGGCTATAAATATTAGGAGGGCACCGTGGCTATAAATATTAGGAGGGCACCGTGGATATAAATATTAGGAGGGCACCGTGGATATAAATATTAGGAGGGCACCGTGGCTATATACTGTATATATTAGGAGGGCACCGTGGCTATAAATATTAGGAGGGCACCGTGGCTATAAATATTAGGAGGGCACCGTGGCTTTAAATATTAGGAGGGCACCATGGCTATAAATATTAGGAGGGCACCGTGGCTATAATTATTAGGAGGGCACCGTGGCTATAAATATTAGGAGGGCACCGGGGCTATAAATATTAGAAGGGCACTGTGGATATAAATATTAGGAGGGCACCGGGGCTATAAATATTAGGAGGACACCGTGGATATAAATATTAGGAGGGCACCATGACTATAATATTAGGAGGGCACCATGGCTATAAATATTAGGAGGGCACCGTGGCTGTAAATATTAGGAGGGCACCGGGCTATAAATATTAGGAGGGCACCGGGGCTGTAAATATTAGGAGGGCACCGTGGCTATAAATATTAGGAGGGCACCGTGGCTGTAAATATTAGGAGGGCACCGGGCTATAAATATTAGGAGGGCAACGGGGCTATAAATATTAGGAGGGCACCGTGGCTGTAAATATTAGGAGGGCACCGGGCTATAAATATTAGGAGGGCAACGGGGCTGTAAATATTAGGAGGGCACCGGGCTATAAATATTAGGAGGGCACTGGGGCTATAAATATTAGGAGGGCACCGTGGCTATAAATATTAGGAGGGCACCGTGGCTATAAATATTAGGAGGGCACCATGGCTATAAATATTAGGAGGGCACCGTGGCTATAAATATTAGGAGGGCACTGGGGCTATAAATATTAGGAGGGCACCAAGGCTGTAAATATTAGGAGGGCACCGGGGCTATAAATATTAGGAGGGCACCAAGGCTGTAAATATTAGGAGGGCACCGGGGCTATAAATATTAGGAGGGCACCGGGGCTATAAATATTAGGAGGGCACCCTGGCTATAAATATTAGGAGGGCACCGGGGCTATAAATATTAGGAGGGCACCCTGGCTATAAATATTAGGAGGGCACCGGGCTATAAATATTAGGAGGGCACTGGGGCTATAAATATTAGGAGGGCACCAAGGCTGTAAATATTAGGAGGGCACCGGGGCTATAAATATTAGGAGGGCACCGGGGCTATAAATATTAGTAGGGCACTGGGGCTATAAATATTAGGAGGGCACCATGGCTATAAATATTAGGAGGGCACCGTGGATATAAATATTAGGAGGGCACCGTGGCTATAAATATTAGTAGGGCACTGGGGCTATAAATATTAGGAGGGCACCGTGGCTATAAATATTAGGAGGGCACCATGGCTATAAATATTAGGAGGGCACCGTGGCTTTAAATATTAGGAGGGCACCGTGGCTTTAAATATTAGGAGGGCACCGTGGCTATAAATATTAGGAGGGCACCGTGGCTATAAATATTAGGAGGGCACCGTGGCTATAAATATTAGGAGGGCACCGTGGCTATAAATATTAGGAGGGCACCGGGGCTATAAATATTAGGAGGGCACTGGGGCTATAATATTAGGAGGGCACTGGGGCTATAATATTAGGAGGGCACCATGGCTATAAATATTAGGAGGGCACCGGGGCTATAATATTAGGAGGGCACCGTGGCTATAATATTAGGAGGGCACCGTGGCTATAATATTAGGAGGGCACCGTGGCTATAATATTAGGAGGGCACCGGGGCTATAAATATTAGGAGGGCACCGGGGCTATAAATATTAGTAGGGCACTGGGGCTATAATATTAGGAGGGCACCATGGCTATAATATTAGGAGGGCACCATGGCTATAAATATTAGGAGGGCACCATGGCTATAAATATTAGGAGGGCACCATGGCTGTAAATATTAGGAGGGCACCGGGCTATAAATATTAGGAGGGCACCGGGCTATAAATATTAGGAGGGCACCGGGCTATAAATATTAGGAGGGCACCGGGGCTATAAATATTAGGAGGGCACCGTGGCTGTAAATATTAGGAGGGCACCGGGGCTATAAATATTAGGAGGGCACCGTGGCTGTAAATATTAGGAGGGCACCGTGGCTATAAATATTAGGAGGGCACCGGGGCTATAAATATTAGGAGGGCACTGGGGCTATAAATATTAGGAGGGTACCGGGGCTATAAATATTAGGAGGGCACCGGGGCTATAAATATTAGGAGGGCACTGGGGCTATAAATATTAGGAGGGCACTGGGGCTATAAATATTAGGAGGGCACCATGGCTATAAATATTTGTAGGGCACTGGGGCTATAATATTAATAGGGCACCGTGGCTATAAAAGGAGGGCACCGTGGCTATAAATATTAGGAGAGTACCGTCACTATAAATATTAGGAGGGCACTGGGGCTATAATATTAATAGGGCACCTTAGCTATAAATATTAGGAGCTCACCGTGGCTATAAATATTAGGAGGGCACCGTGACTATAATATTAGGAGGGCACCGTGGCTATAAATATTAGGAGGGCACCGTGGCTATAAATATTAGGAGGGCACCGGGGCTATAAATATTAGGAGGGCACCCTGGCTATAAATATTAGGAGGGCACCGTGGCTATAAATATTAGGAGGGCACCGGGGCTATAAATATTAGGAGGGCACCGTGGCTATAAATATTAGGAGGGCACCGGGGCTATAAATATTAGGAGGGCACCATGGCTATAAATATTAGGAGGGCACCGGGGCTATAATATTAGGAGGGCACCGTGGATATAAATATTAGGAGGGCACCGTGGCTATAAATATTAGGAGGGCACCGTGACTATAATATTAGGAGGGCACCGTGGATATAAATATTAGGAGGGCACCGTGGCTATAAATATTAGGAGGGCACCGTGGCTATAAATATTAGGAGGGCACCGGGGCTATAAATATTAGGAGGGCACCGTGGCTATAAATATTAGGAGGGCACCGGGGCTATAAATATTAGGAGGGCACCGGGGCTATAAATATTAGTAGGGCACCGTGGCTATAAATATTTGGAGGGCACCGTGGCTATAATATTAGGAGGGCACCGTGGCTATAATATTAGGAGGGCACCGGGGCTATAAATATTAGTAGGGCACTGGGGCTATAATATTAGGAGGGCACCGTGGCTATAATATTAGGAGGGCACCGTGGCTATAATATTAGGAGGGCACCGTGGATATAAATATTAGTAGGGCACCGGGGCTATAAATATTAGTAGGGCACTGGGGCTATAATATTAGGAGGGCACCGTGGCTATAATATTAGGAGGGCACCGTGGCTATAATATTAGGAGGGCACCGTGGATATAAATATTAGGAGGGCACCGGGGCTATAAATATTAGGAGGGCACCGTGGCTATAAATATTAGGAGGGCACCGTGGCTGTAAATATTAGGAGGGCACCGGGCTATAAATATTAGGAGGGCACTGGGGCTATAAATATTAGGAGGGCACCGTGGCTATAATATTAGGAGGGCATTAAGGCTATAAATGCTCAAGGCTACCAAATATAATATGGTGGCCACTTAGATAGGACCCCCTAAATCTGATTTAAAGGGACATAACCGATTGTATAGGAAATACCTGTATATAGATACAGATAGATGATCGGCCTTTTGATGAGTTTGTACTCCTGTCTGCGTATAATCTATGTTACTGTATAGCAGTCGTATAATAAATACCGTTCTCACCAGGAGGAATAGATGTGACATGATTAGTAGGTGATCTGTGACAAATGACAATGATGATAAATAATATTTCAGTCATGTCATCGCAGTGACTGGCATTTCACCACACATTAGTTACACGCCGTTTCCGGATATCACATTACGCTCTAATGCACAGCAGATATTTTACTACGTGCCGCCATGTAGTGCTCAAATACATAGATGATGGCGCCGAGGATCCAGAATTCAGCCACTTAGTTGGTCTCATAGTTGTCCTAAAGTTATTCACTCAGTATAGTCAGTATTGCCTATGGGTGGTATGGCTGATAACAGAGAACAATAGAGTACAATAAATTGCATTCAGCTGCAAAGATCAGGCAGGCTATGGGTTAAACAAGACTTTTACTCTATCAAGGGACCAATGTCATAATCCACAATGCAATATCTGGCAGCAGTTTCTTCACCATTGCTGTAAAAGGAACTAGCCCATATGATGTTATATACGTCCGTAGTGGTGCGGCTGTGTAGGGGCTTCGCCCCCGATACTAACGATACCTTTTTTACAGAGATCCGATGTGCCAGTCATGAGAAATCTTAGAGTAAAGGAGATATACAAATCAGGCTGCAAGTGCATTGGGGGCGTGTCTGCACTCAGTGCACTTGCAGGCTATTTTTCATATTTCTTCTACAGTAGATTTCTCATGACTGGTCCATTGGATCTCTATAAAAAAGGTATAATTTATACTGGGGGACACGCGCCTATACAGCCGTACTATTACGAAGAAAGTACAAACATTCCCTTTAAGCCATTAAAACTGGTGCCATGACACTTGCCCAAACTTTCAACACCATGAAATATGAATTTAAAAGGGATATGTGATCTCAAAGGTGAACATATTAGAGGTGCACATATCATGGAAGCAAATCTGGCCTTACCAGTGGTCTCGGACAGCTACATAGATCCATATAGTGCTGTATAGAACTGTACACGGCATCAAATGGGAGGTGGCACTAACAGAAAACACTACACAGGGCACCAATGGGAGGTGGCACTAACAGAACACACTACACAGGGCACCAATGGGAGGTGGCACTCACAGGATACACTACACAGGGCACCAATGGGAGGTGGCACTAACAGAACACACTACACAGGGTATCAATGGGAGGTGGCACTAACAGAACACACTACACAGGGTATCAATGGGAGGTGGCACTAACAGAAAACAATACACAGGGCACCAATGGGAGGTGGCACTAACAGAATACACTACACAGGGCACCAATGGGAGGTGGCACTGACAGAATACACTACACAGGGCACCAATGGGAGGTGGCACTAACAGAAAACACTACACAGGGCACAAATGGGAGGTGGCACTAACAGAACACACTACACAGGGCAGAAAATGGGAGGTGGTACTAACCGAAGACACTACACGGGACACTAAATTGGAGGTGGCACTAACAGCACACTACACAGGGTATCAATGGGAGGTGGCACTAATAGAACACACTAAAAAGAGCACCAATGGGAGGTGGCACTAACAGAACACACTACACAGGGCGTAAATAGGAGGTGGTGCTAACAGAATACACTACACAGGGCAGCAATGGGAGGTGGCACTAACAGAACACACTACACAGGGCAGCAATGGGAGGTGGCACTAACAGAACACACTACACAGGGCAGCAATGGGAGGTGGCACTAACAGAACACACTACACAGGGCAGCAGTGGCTGACATTGACTGTAGATGTATTAGTTTAAGGTTTGCGAGTGCCCGGAACACTTCTCCTTTATGTGAGTCTGAGCCGCACGTTGCGCCGCTGTCTATTTAGCAATCAGTGGAGTTTCTCAATCTTTGGTCCATCCCCACCAGAGATGAGCTACAATGAGACACAAGCAAAAACTTGGCGACTGATGCAACGAACTTTGAAAAACAACAAAAAACTTGCATGCAAAATGTTGCGCAGCGGTTGCGTAAACCCTGCGTCCTCCATCACTTATTAGCCGCCATTCTTCAGCTGTCTGACAAGTGACCTCTGGCTCTTATGGCCGGCATTTATGTTACACGACACATGATGATGGAGAAAGCCCGGACACTACTTCCTCGTTGTTTCGTAGCTTCTGCTTTTTTTGCCTATATGTTTTTAGTCTATACCCCCCACCCCAAGCCTTGGCTTTCTGCACCGATGCATCCACTTCCTTCCTCGTGCTGTAAAGCTTCACATAACCTCCCTCCCCATGATCAAATGGACCTGACAGGACACAAGTAGAAATGGGAAAAATGGTGCAATATGAAAAATAAACTGCCATTGATTGTATGCTCCTGGGCTCAAAGACTGCAAGAATCAAGAATATGGCAGGTTGCAAGATTGTAAGCTCTTGTGACTAATATATCTGTTTACTGCTGTTAAAATCCCAGTCAGAAATAGTTAAACTCCAAGAAATAGGTGTTATCAGTCATGGTACAGGAGGAGGAGGAGGTGAGCTGTGACATCACCCATTGTGATAGTGCATCCTGTGTTATTTACTGTATATAGAGGTGTTATTAGTCATTATACAGGAGGAGGTGAGCTGTGATGTCACCCATTTTAAGTGGTGGATCCTGTGTCATCTACGTTATGTAGAGATGTTATCAGTCATTGTACAGGAGGAGGAGAAGGTGAGCTGTGACATCACCTATTGTGAATGGTGGATCCTGTGTTATCTACTGTATATAGAGGTGTTAGTCATTGTACAGGAGGAGGTAAGCTGTGACATCACCTATTGTGAATGGTGGATCCTGTGTTATCTACTGTATATAGAGGTGTTAGTCATTGTACAGGAGGAGGTAAGCTGTGACATCACCTATTGTGAATGATGGATCCTGTGTTATCTATGGTATATAGAGGTGTTATTAGTCATTCAGGAGGAGGAGGTGAGCTGTGATATCACCTATTGGGAATGGTGAATCCTGTGTTATCTATGGTATGTAGAGGTGTTATTAGTCATTCAGGAGGAGGAGGTGAGCTGTGATATCACCTATTGTGAAGGATGGATCCTGTGTTATCTACTGTATGTAGAGATGTTATCAGTCATTGTACAGAGGAGGAAGAGGCGAGCTGTGACATCACCTATTGTGATAGTGCATCCTGTGTTATCTACTGTATATAGAGGTGATATTAGTCATTATACAGGAGGAGGTGAGCTGTAATATCACATATTGTGAGTGGTGGATCCTGTTATCTACTGTATACAGACTTGCTATCTGACATTGTTCAGGAGGAAAGGTGAGCTGAGGCATCACCTATTATGAATGGTGGATCTTGTGTTATCTATGGCATATAGAGGTGCTATTAGTCATTGTACATGAGGGGGAGCTGTGACATTATTGTGAATGGTGGATCCTTTTATCTACTCTATACAGACGTTTTATCTGGCCTTGTACAGAAGGAGAAGGTGATCTGTGACATCACCTATTGTGAATGGTGAATCCTGTTGTCTTGTTTAGGGTCACAGCAGGAGGTTCCCCTTGTCCTCCTGCTGTGACCACAAATCTCCTGGGTGATGTCACCACTGTTCCCTTGGTTCACTCTCTGCCTGAACCTCACAGCTTGCGGCCATGTTCTATGGCCATGCGCTGTGAATTCAGATGTAGCAGGGCTGAAATAATAGACGCCTCCCATTACTAATCTAGGGCTTAATGGCGTCTGTGAGTTGACATTAACCCCTTATTACCCCGATTGCCATCGCACAAGGGCAATTGGGAAGAGCCGGGTAAAGTGCTGGGATTGTCACATTCAATGGATGCGACAAATCCAGGTGGCTGCAAGTTGCTATTTTTAGGCTAGGGGTGGCCCAATGAACATGGGTCTCCCCAGCCTGAGAATACCAGCCCCCAGCTGTCTGGCTTTATTCTGGTTGGGTATCAAAACTGGGGAGGGAACCACACACTTTTTTTAAAAATTATTTATTTAAATAATTAAAAAAATAACAAAAGCCACATGCGGTTCCTCTTATTTTGATAGACAAGCTAAGCGCACAGCTGGGGGCTGCAGCCTGTAGCCATATGTTTCATAATATGGAGGGACCCTACGTCACATGTTTTATTTATTTATTTTTATGCTACGATGGAGACCCTCAGACAGTTGTTACCTTTCATTGTGTTCCTGTCTGTGATGATAATGAAGTGACTGTGGAGAAGTGATTTATACAGAAAAGGAAGTTTCAGGCAATTCAGGCAGAGTGAAAACTGCAATACTTAGATTTTTTTTCTTTTAATATAACTAGTGACAGGAACAATTTAAAAAAAAAAAACACCAACGTTCAGAATGTGTATTTTTAACATGACTTGCTGTACACGCCGGGCCACTTTCTGGTGACACTTTGCCTTAGAACTGCAGCCGCGTCTATACAAATAAACCCTTCTACATTGCAACAAAAGGAGGAAATTGAGCAATGGCCGCATTGTCAAGTTCATTGTTTCGCAGCTGCTGCTGATCTTAAATAACATACAATGTAAAACTTCAGATAAACTTTACACCGAATACTAAAGTGATGTAGACACGTAGTTTTGGGGTCGGGAGAGCAATTATTTTTTACAAAAACTGAAAATGACTGCAAGGTGTGAACACAGCCTAAAGCTACACAGGAGGGCAGAGCTGTGAGTGCATTTTGTGTAGAAAATTGTCACACTAGGTATGGGAAAATACTGAGTGAAAAGGGGGGGAAGGGAGGGGAACCCTGTGTCAAGGGGGGAGATGGTGACCAGCTGATAAAACATTCCGCTGGCCCCTGGCTCCTCTGATATCCCTAGATAGGTTCTGCGCCGAGCATGATACCTAGACCCTGAAAAAGTAGAGGAGAAAAAAGGCGAAACCTGTCTCTAGGGAAGGGAAAGATGGTGACCCCCTGATAAAGCCTTCTGCTGGCCCCTGGCTCCCCTGATATGCCTAGATAGGTTCTGCACCTCTGCGCTGAGCAGGATACCTGGCCTTGAAAAAGGAGAGGAGAAAAAAGGAAATCCCTGTTTCTAGGGAAGGGAAAGATGGTGACCCCCTGATAAAGCCTTCTGCTGGACCCTGGCTCCCCTGACTACACTAGATAGGTTCCACACCTATGCGCTGAGCAGGATACCTAGACCCTGCTTGACCCTGAAAAAGGACAAGAGAAAAAAGGATAAACCTGATTCTAGGGAAGGGAAAGATGGTGACCCCAATAAAACCTTCCGTTGTCCCCTGGCTCCCCTGACATTCCTAGATAGGTTCTGCACCTCTGCGCTGAGCAGGATACCTGGTCCTGAAAAAGGAGAGGAGAAAAAAAGAGGAAACCTATCTCTAGGGAAGGGAAAGATGGTGACCCCTGATTAAACCTTCCAGTGGCACCTGGCTCCTCTGATATTCCTAGATAGGTTCTGCGCCAAGCAGGATACCTAGACCCTCAAAAAGTAGAGGAGAAAAAAGGTGAAACCTGTCTCTAGGGAAGGGAAAGATGGTGACTCCCTGATAAAGCCTTCCGCTGGCACCTGGCTCCCCTGACATTCCTAGATAGGTTCTGCACCTCTGCTTTGAGCAGGATACCTAGACACTGAAAAAGGAGAGGAGAAAAAAGGGGAACCCTGTTTCTAGGGAAGGGAAAGATGGTGACCCCCTGATAAAGCCTTCTGCTGGACCCTGGCTTCCCTGATATCCCTAGATAGATTCCACATCTATGTGCCAAGCAGGATACCTAGACCCTGGCTGACCCTGAAAAAAGAGAGGGGAAAAAAGGGGAAACCTATCTCTAGGAAAGGGAAAGATGGTGACCCCCTGATAAAACCTTCCGTTGGCCCCTGGCTCCTTTGATATCCCTAGATAGGTTTCCCCTTTTTTTCTCCTCTCCTTTTAGGCATGGAACCTATCTAGTGTGATCAGGGGAGTCAAGGGCCAGCAGAAAGTTTTATCAGGGGGTCACCATCTTTCCCTTCCCTAGAGATAGGTTTCCCCCTTTTTTTCCTCTCCTTTCAGGTGTGGAACCTATCTCTAGGGAAGGGAAAGATGGTGACCCCCTCATAAAACGTCCTGCTGGCCCTTGACTCCCCTGATCACACTAGATAGGTTCCACACCTATGCGCCGCGCAGGATACGTAGACCTTGACTGAACCTGAAAAAAGGACAAGAGAAAAAAGGGTAAACCTGTCTCTAGGGAAGGGAAAGATGGTGACCCCAATAAAACCTTCTGCTGGCCACTTACTCCCCTGACCCACCTTAGATAGGTTCCACACCTATGAGCCGAGCAGGATACCTGACCTTGACTGAATCTGAAAAAGGAGAGGAGAAAAAAGGGTAAACCTGTCTCTAGGGAAGGGAAAGATGGTGACCCCCTGATAAAGCCTTCTGCTGGCCCCTTACTCCCTTGACCACTCTAGATAGGTTCTACACCTATGCGCCGAGCAGGATACCTGACCTTGACTGACCCTGAAAAAGGAGAGGAGAAAAAAAAGGTAAGGGTATGTGCACACAGGGCTTTATTGGTCAGATTTTGCGGCGTTTTTTAGCTGCAGGTTTTATGCAAATCCATGCTAATAAAAAGCTGCTTTTTACAGTCCCAGCAAAGTCTATGAGATTTCTGAAATCTCATGCACACACACAAACACCTGCAGATTTTTTTCCTGACTGTTTTGTCAAATACCTGCGTTTTTGCTGCAGATTTCAAAAAATGAGCATGGCAAGTGTTTGTAGTGTTTTTGCAATGTTTTTTCATTGATACAACCTATTTTGTAAAAAAAAAAACGCACCAAAAATGCACTAAAAATGCCACTAAAAACCGCACCAAAAAGGCACCAAAAATGCACCAAACTCAAAGGAGATTTCCTGCCACAAGATCAGGTTTTGGTCAGGTTATTGGTCTGCAAAAACGCCCTGTGTGAACATAGCCTAAACCTGTTTCTAGGGAAGGGAAAGATGGTGACCCCTGATAAAACCTTCTGCTGGACCCTGGCTCCCCTGACGTCCATAGATGTATCCTGCTCAGCGCAGAATCTCTGGCCTTGGCTGAGCCTGAACTTTGCCCTAGATAATGAACGGATGGGATGAGCACTAGTCAACCCCTAAAGAACACATAGGGAAAACAAACAGGAGAAGCAAACAAAGAACTTATCTCCAAGATGATAGCACCATACAACAGCGTTTCTCCAGGTGATTACAAGCAGACTGCTTGCACTCAAGACCATATAGAAACTTAACTGGTCAGTCCGACCATTGAGGTCCGTAAATGGACCATGCAATACGCCCATCTGAATGTGGACTTATCCAAAAAGGCAGAAAACGCAACATAGCCCTAATTTTCACAATGTTGACCGAGAGAAGCAAATATAACTAAAAAGACTGAATCGCGTGGGTAGAACAGGATGAGTCAACGACCTATATTTACTACTGGTTTGTGACTTTAGGTGGAAATGCTGGTCTCGTGTCCTTTTCCTGATAAGTGACTACATCGTCGCCTGACGTTTCATGGCCTTTCGTTTTCAGTCTACGCGGTTTCGATCTCCTTTATTGGACGGATATCTTGTGACGATATTACCAAAATCATGGAATCTCAACAGCTGCCTTCATCCTCTGCTGTGCGTCCTAAGAGGTTCTGTAGCAGCTGCACTTTCCAGCAGTCTCCTCTTCTGGAGCCCTGTTGTCTGCACCCCCAGGGTGGAGCATTTTGATGTCATGCACTCTCATGCGTTAGTAGGCACTCAATTAACTCAGTCTCGTATGTCATTTCTAACCACATCGCTGTAGTAGGTCACGACGGTGTGATCAGCGGCGGAGTTACACAATGGTTGCTCAAAACAGCTACGTCTGGTTACAAAAGCTTAGCTCCACTTTTAAGCTGGTGTATATTACTGAAAAATTAATCTCCTCCAGGAATGGACAAGAGGTCGCGCATGCGCCAAACTTTCCTTCCACTTCTATTTGCATGCTGAAAATTAACAAGCATGCTCGGCTTATTCAGAATGGCTGTTGTATAAAGCAGAAGCCCACCACAATCTCCATAGGAAGACAGTACAGGTAGAGCGCAGAGCAAATAATAAAGTGTGAACAAGCTCATAAATACTCCTCTGCGCTCATCAGCCTGTATTAACGTGCTGTAGATGCCGACTTACTCACCACCGCAGCTGGGTCGCATCATCCCCTTTACTCTCCAGACCATCCACGTGTGCTGCTGTCGCCTTCCCCTCTCGAGCCCTGTACATGCCTCACTGGGCTCACGGGAGGACATCAACGACGTCTTAAAGGGCTGGCACCCTATTTCCAGGAAATGCCTATGGCTGAAAGGCACTGTGTATTTAAGGCACCCTCCCACTAGGGGAGGTGCCTGCACAATGCCTCTAGTTAGTCAGTCTACTGCCTAGCTAGTTGTCAGATCCTGAGCTCCTGTCCTGTTATCCCGATGTCCATCTCCAGTACCTGCCTTCCCATATCTGTCTATCCCTGCCATGCCCACCTGTCTAGCCTGTTTGTCACCCCACCTGTACCCGTCTATTACTGAGTCAGTCACTTGTCTTGGGGGTCAGCTGCAACAGTCCCGGTCACTGCCCTGGAAGTGGTATCTGGTGTCTGCCTCGTGGTGGGCAATTAGTAAAGTTGCTCCCTGTAAAGGGTAAGCCCGGGTCCCCCCTGTGGTCCACTGGGTCCAATAATCCAGCTCGCTGCACCTACACCGTCCGCGAGCATTACATGTGCCAATAAATGAGCCAACTGGATAGTTCATGCTGTTGATCAAAGCAGTTATCTATATGGAAAACCTGCCCTAAATATTAGGTACGTAGCATTCGGTATGCATATAATAGATAAATAGGTCATATATTGGAAAAAAAACACGAAACACGCGTCAGGGTTGGGGCTATTCCAGCAGGAGAGGTCTCCCTGATCATATGGGTATCTAAATTCTTTTTTTAACCCTATGCACATGTTACTTTACCTATGTGCAATAGATTGCACTAAATGCCGGCCATATGGGTATGTGTTTATAGTAAGTCAGTGCTCATTTATGGACAGAAATCAGTCCATGTAAATGGCCTGGTAACAAATAGCATATACCACCTGATAGTCTTATTTTTTTTTTGCAGTGGTGAACTGTATTGGAAAGTACAGCAGGTAATACTGGTATAATAAGATATACCGGTCTGGGGAAACGCCTTGAATCAGGCCCAAAGAGGGGTTTTAATGACTATTTGTTCATTTTAGTCCTTCAGACGTTTTTAGCTATGTGCACACGCTTGTCATAACAAAATGTAACAAAAGCAAAAATGTAAAAATTCCAGAAATTTTACCAATTTTTCTTCCTTCATGACATTTATCAGCCCCGTACTGCTGAAAGTTTACCGAAATATGTTGCAGAAGCTACACTTGCACAAAAGGAATCCATAGCCACAGACGTAAGAAATGATTGCACATGACGGACTGTACGTTCTCCAGAGTGGTGGTCTCTTCTGGTCTTCCGAATTAAGGTGATGAAACGTATCTGGTCCGTAGACGAATGAATAATTAGTTTATGAACTACGATTATTGGAAAACCATTAACAAAACTTGCCAAATTTTTTGGGGGCCGATTGGAATGAATGGGTTGTCCCATCTGAACAATCCTTCTAGAAACCTAATGGGCTTTATTCTAAGTAATCCATGTGGATAATGATTTAGCCAACAGTATCCATCCAGGGCGGGAGTGGCTTCGTGATTATGTTGCCCCTGATGAAGTGTAGTGAAACATGGCGCTTGTTGCTGACCTGGTGTTTCGCAGGCTTCAACAAGTATTTGCAGTAAAAGGGTCTCCTGACAAAGTCTATAAGTCTGTACTGTTCCAAGATGCCATCCACAGACTTGAGTGTGCTATACCATGGCTCTTCATACATAACTTTACTGTTCAAGGTTCTGTCTGCATACTCAACTCTACTATACCAAGGAGCCCATCTACGAACATGATTCTACCATTTTAACGTGCTATTCACACACAGATCTTCTAGACCAAGGTGACTGTGCATAAATGGGTCTAATTTTTCAAGGTGATGTCCACACACCCATCTCTGCTGTACCAAGGTACCTGACTACATACACAGTTCTGCTACATCAAGGTGCCTTTACGTATATCTAGCTCCACAGCATATCCAGGTATTGACTTGCTAATTTGGCTCCCTGTTCCACATGCTATCCAGTTGACCTGGTCCACTGTATTTCTTCACCAATATCTTGATCCAAGCTGTCCAACCAGAGCTATGGCTTACTAAATACACCTCACCACATGAACCATAACCGCACCCACTCAGATGGGCACACTAGAGCATTAGCTGCTCTCTGGTCTTGCTTAACAAGAGGTCTTAAACAGAAAAACCCACTCTATGAAATCCATATGCCTTAATAGGATGACCCCAAAAAGACTTGATAGAGGAAAATCCCATAGTCTTTGAGATATTGTCCCACAAAAATATTACGTTTTTGGCCCTTGGAAATATTCATTACTATTATTATTTAAGGCCTTTAGCTTCCTCTCCAGCCATGGTGACTTGATGGATGAACGCTGTGTAGGAAGATCGATCTTGTGCAGCCTAGATGGTCCACTTGGCTCTCCTAGGCCTACATAGGTCCACCAGGGTCTTCTCAGCCTAGATAGGCCCAGCCTAGATAGGTCCACCAGGCTCTTCTCAGCCTAGATAGGCCCGCCAGAGTTTTTTCCACCGTTCTCTCGATAATATCAATCCATTGGGTTGCTGGTCTTCCTCTTTGCCTTGTTCCTTCTATTTTTCCAACCACGATGTCCTTCTACAGTGATTATTCTCTTTGTATGATGTGTCCAATATATCCAAGTAGTAGCTTGGTGATCTTTGCTTTGAGTGACATGTCTGGCTTGATTTGTTCCAAAAATTGATTTGTTTGTTCTTCTTGCCATCCATGGTATTGATAATTTCCTTCTCCAGCACCATATTTTGAAAGCATTGATTCTTCCTCTGTCTTGTTCTATTATCATCCAGGTTTCGCATCCATATGTGACCACAGAAAAGACCAGACAATGTACGAGCCGAGACCAGAAAATGTATATGCCGAGACCAGACTACCGTATGTACGAGCCGAGGCCAGATTATGTACGAGCCGAGAGCAGACTATGTACGAGCTAAGATCAGATTATGTACGAGCCGAGACCAGACTATGTACAATCTAAGACCAGACTACGTATGAGCCGAGACCAGACTATGTACGAACCGTGTCTTCGTCATCACTGAAATGTTCCTTGATTTGACGGCCTTGTCAAGTGACTTCACTGTTGATTTTCCCATAGCTACTTTCCTATTGACTTCTGGTGTCATCACTGCATTTTGAGTGATCATTGATCCGAGTAGATTGAAGTCCTTTACAACTTCCAGTTTGTCGCCATCCATTTCAGATGTGTCCCAGTCGTACCTGGCAGTAGTCAACATCTTTGTCTTTGTACTGAGTAGAAGCCCCATGTATGAGCTTTCCATCTTGACCTCCATAAGTCCTTCATTCCATCTACACTTGTTGCTATCAATATTGTATCGTCTGTGTATTTAAGATTGTTGACGATTTGCCCATCAATTTTGATTCTTTCTTCTTTTCGGCAAGTCAAGCCTTCCTGAAAATAGCTTCTTCATATAAATTGAAGAGATAGGGTGCCGCTTTGTCTGACACCTCGCTCTACTTTGACCCATGCCGCATCACCATGTTCCGTTGGGGCTGTTGCTTCTTGGTCGATGTAAATGTAGTGCCCATGAAACCATCAGGGTGCTACAAGGTTCTGCATTCCCACAAGGATGCAGGGCCTACCCCCTTAGGGACCCAGAACCCCTGTGCCGGTACCAACAAAAGCCCAGGTAATCCCAGTTTTTCCCAGTTTTTCCCCAACAATCCCCCATACAATGGTATCAAGCTAGGGTTGGACCAATGGATGGCTGCCTAGAGGTGGAGCCAATCCAGTCCACTAGTTGACCAGGTGGGAGGGGCAGACTGTGGAGAGTAGTCAGTGAGTTGACAGCAGTAGGAGAGTGAAGGTGGAAGCGAAGCGACGTCCTGACTCAAGTTGATGGTGACCTGGTACCTAGGAGAAGTGGTTGCCGGTAGAGTACTCCTGGAACTATGCACCGACTGGGTACAGGACCCTAAGACAGGAAAGAGCTCCAGGCTGACCTGTTAACACCTGCACAGCAAGGGGACCATCAAGGACCTTGCTGACCCTAAAGAATCCGAAAGCTCAGTAACAAAGGGAGAACTGGGGACAGGACCAGAGACTTCAACCCCACAGGGTTCACGCTACCGTCAGGCAGACAGAAGTGGACAAACCACAGAACGGGGACCCCCAGTTGTTCTATACCTCGGGGACCCACTTACCAGAGACAGGTGCAGGGGAAGAAGGTACCAGAGAACCAAACTGGCACTGGGACGAAGGGGACCTGGAGGCGAAACCAGCCAGCCTCGGGCAACCAGTCAACATCTACCAGCAGTGAGTAAACCAGTTGCACTGAACACCTGTGTGGACTACCTTCTTCCGACGCCCATTGCACCATACACCCTCTGGGGCAAAACACTACTTGCAGAGGGTCTACCATTCTAGCTGCCAATACCACCAGCCCCAGTAGAGACATTCTGCAGCAGCGGCTCCCTACACTTAGCCGTAAAACCGCAAGTGGCGTCACATGTGAACATTATCTTATTCTCCCTGTAAATATCCCCATTACAAAAAGGGCCCAGGGCACGGAACCGGGTAACGGCCACCACCGTGACTTCCCCAAAACCTGTATCCCATAATCCCTGGGTGCTACATGAAGGTTCCTGATGAGGCTGAGCAGATGGTTCAGCACAATCAGATCCTTTATGGTTTCTGGTGATCAACACAGTCAAAGGAAGCGGAACTAGATCTCCTTGTTATATTATTTGACCTTCTCCATTATCCATCTAATGTTAGCCATTACATCTCTTGTTCCTCAGCCTTTTCTGGTTCCTGCTTGTTCCTCTGGTGGCTCTTTGTCAGGCTGTAGCCGTCTCTGTAGGAACTTCAGTAGTATTTTGCTGGCATGAGGTGTTCAGGATAATCCAAATCCTAAAACAATTCTCGAATCGGACGGACATGAAGCTTTTATTCTGAAGCATTACCGTTATATCGGAGTCTTGGAACAAGATGTGACGTGATCGCCTGACATTGACCCAATTGTGGTCCAGCAATGTCCATTTCTTCTATCATGGCAAAACCAGTTGGACGTGGTGATCTGTGCTCATTTTAGGAGATTCTTTTTCCTCATTTTGTAAGAATTTATTTTTCCTCTTTTTACCAATGTCTTGAAGAACAAGAATGTTCCTTACAGGAAGCAGAAGAGGGTTGTGCTAATCAAGACAGAACAGAAATTGTGTAAGGCCGAAGTATTGTGCAGTATCCAAGACAGAATGATGGTCTGTACACACGACGTCTTCCAGACCCCGGCCTTACCCGCTGAGTGAGTCCTTCATGAAAATCCTGGCGACTGTTTCCCTTAAGACGACCGCAACTTGTAAAATGTGTAATTTTTGGGGTCTCCAAGTCCAAATGGGATGGTCCTAGTGACACAACCTGTATAAAGCCTCCATCCGCTTACAACCATAGGGTATGCATCCACAATAGGAGTTTCCAGCAGTCATTTCTGCACCAAAAACAGGAAAAACACTGCGTAAAATTTGCTCATTTTTGCATTATTTTTTAATGCGGTTTTTTCCCAATCATTTGAATGGCTGAAAAATGCTACAAAACTGAAAAATTTGACATATTGCTGCAAATTTGCAAGGAAATAATAAGCATCACGTGCATGAGAGTCCAGAAATCTCATTCAATTTGCAAGTACTGTATAGTAAAATGCTGGGGTGTTTTATGCGTAAAAAAAAAAAAAAAAAAAAAAAAAAGACACAGTGAAAACGCAACCTGACGTTCACCATATATAGATAGTTATAGCGTGTATTTTTGGACCTGTAGAAGCACTGTTTTTGTGTGAAACTACCATCATCGACACTTGTCCTGCATCATTCCAATCCTTCTTTTTTGACACCCTTAATTTCACTATATACAAATAGTTGTAGAGTGTATTTTTGGACCTGCAGAAGCACAGATTTTGCTCGAAAAGGCAGTCATCCACAACTGTCGCGCACCTAGCCTCCAAGTGTTTGTAATATCGCATGCACGACGGGGGCGAGTGCTTTTGCGTACGATATCGCTAGCAATTGCTAGAAATATCGTAGCGTGTAAAGCCAGCTTAAATTTCACTATAATACAAATAGTTATAGCGTGATATTTTTGGACCTGCGGAAGCACAGTTTTTGCGTGAAACGGCCGTCGTCCACACATATCGCGCACCTACCCTCCCTTGTTTGTAATGTGACGTGAAGAAATAAAAGATCTGATCTGCATCGGTGAGTGCCATCATTTCAATAGTTATTTTCAGACACCCTTTAAGTTCACTATATACATATAGTTATAGCGTCCATTTTTGGACCTGCAGAAGCACAGTTTTTGTGCGAAACAGTAATCGTCAACACGTGTCCTGCATCATTTAAATCCTTCTTTTTGGACACCCTTAATTTCCCCATTCAAATAGTTATAGCATGTATTTTTGGACCTGCAGAAACACAGGTTTTGCACGAAACAGCCGTCGTCCACTCGTGTCCTGCACCCTACCCTCCCGTGTTTGTAATGTGATGTGAAGAAATAAAATATCTGATCTGCATAGGGTAGTGCCATCAATTTCAGTACTTCTTTTTGGACAACCCTAATTTTACTATATGCAAATAGTTATAGGGGGTATTTTTGGACCTATAGAAGCACAGGTTTTGCGCAAAACGGCCATAGTCTACACTTGTCCTGCATCATTTAACACTAGAACTACTGAGGTAGTCATTTTGACTACTTTGCACTATGTATTTCTATATAGGTGTCACGAGTCCAGTAGTTCTAGTGTTAAATCCTTCTTTTTGGACATGCTTAATTTCACTATATACAGTGTGTATTTTTGGACCTGCAGAAGCACAGTTTTTGCGCAAAATGGCCACCGTCTACACTTGACATGCATCATTTCAATCCTTCCTTTTGGACACACTTAATTTAACTATATACAAATAGTTATAGGGGGTATTTTTGGACCTGTAGAAGCACACATTTTGCAAGAAACGTCCATCGTCTACACTAGTCCTGCATCATTTAAATCTTTCTTTTTGGACACCCTTAATTTCACCATATACAAATAGTTATAGCGTGTATTTTTGGACCTGCAGAAACACAGGTTTTGAGCGAAACAGCAATCGTCAACACGTGTCCTGTATCATTTCAATACTTCTTTTTTGACACACTTAATTTTACTATATACAAATTGTTACAGCATGTATTTTTGGACCTGCAGAAACACAGGTTTTGCACGAAACAACCGTCGTCCACTCGTGTCCTGCACCTACCCTCCCGTGTTTGTAATGTGATGTGAAGAAATAAAATATCTGATCTGCATTGGGGAGTGCCATCAATTTCAGTACTTCTTTTTGGAGAATCCTAATTTTACTATATACAAATAGTTATAGGGGGTATTTTTGGACCTGTAGAAGCACCTTTTTTGCGTGAAACGGCCATCGTTTACATTTGTCCTGCATCATTTAAATCCTTCTTTTTTGACACGCTTAATTTCACTATATACAAATAGTTACAGCGTGTATTTTTGGAGCTGCAGAAGCACAGGTTTTGCACGAAACGGCCATCGTCTACTCGTGTCCTGCACCCTACCCTCCCGTGTTTGTAATGTGATGTGAAGAAATAAAATATCTGATCTGCATTGGGGAGTGCCATCAATTTCAGTACTTCTTTTTGGACACCCCTAATTTTACTATATACAAATAGTTATAGGGGGTATTTTTGGACCTGTAGAAGCACCGTTTTTGCGTGAAACGGCCATCGTCTACATTTGTCCTGCATCTTTTCCATCCTTCCTTCTGGACACCCTTAATTTCACTATATACTAATACTTATAGTGTATGTTTTTTGACATTTCACCTCCAATATCCCTATAATGTCGGGGGAAACAAGGATAAGGCATGTAAAATTTCACTGTTAATCCTATTGTGCCTGGGGGAGATGAGCTGCCACCAGAAATGTAAGTCAGCAGCTATCTTTCCTCTCTACTTTCAGAACACATGCACACTCTGCCGAACTGAGCATGCATATGCATGACAGTGGGTTCGATAGAAAACCATAGGCGACAACTTGGTAGGTACGTAACAGCGTTTATGGTCGCACAGAGGTTGTCAGTCACACTCCTGCTTGGAAATTTGCCTCGATCTACATCCAGGCTTTCATTTTGCAGATTTCTCCATAAGTGGGAGCTGTCATGGCAGTAATGTCGCCCAGGTTTCCCAGAAATAATAGAAGAAGGTGACTCCGAGGACTCGTATGTGTGACCGTCAGAACAAATTCCAGCGCTTCTACCCCATGTAGATCATTTACAGTTTGCTATGCGAGGGACTGGCGCAGTCACTTACTTGGGTGCCGTCTGTGCAGGTGTCGCTCCCGACCGGTGTCATCTCTGTCCCAGGAGATCCGTTGTCCCCTCTTCTTCTGCCGTCAGATCTCTTCTTCCTTATTCCACATTGCCCGGAGAAAAGAATAAAACTCACTACAAAAAAAAAAAAAGTTGGAGACAAAGTTTCTGAAAAGTTTCACAAAAGTTTCTGGCTGCCCAGAAGCAACGGAGGAGCTGTGTGCAATACAAGGAAGTTTTGCAGCGGCCGTCATCCAGCCTGAATATACCCAACACAGTCCTTCCTGTTTTTATCTATATACACATGTGTGGTGTGACGCAACTACTGAATATGTAATGAGCTCTTAAAGGGGCAGTAACACAAAACTTCCAAGATATTTGCATAGATATAATCTAGTAAGACAAGTTTTTCACATCAGTTTTTCCCGTTATTTGAATGCATTATCTGCAGATGAATCTAATGTGTAATTTAGGATCAAAGAGTTATCTAGATGCACAGAAAATATATAGTATGTACACCCGTCAGTCATAACGTTAAAACCTTGTGCAGACAAATAAACGGCTCTGACCCAAGTCCACAAGACAATTACCGTATTAGAAATTTGCTCTACATTATTGGACCAAATGGGCTGGGATTCCATCACTTGGGCCCTGATAACCCTGCATTTGCTTGTGGTGGTTGTTGACTTTTTATCAGTACTAGCCATTGCACACTAAGAACACGCCAGAAGACCAGGCCCATCATATATGGAACACAGAATCAGATCAACCATATACTGAGAACATCCTACAAGACCAAACATGTATTGGGAACATCCCGCAAAAAAACGTCGAACACCGGGAACACTCCACAAGATCTGTTAACCAAGAACAACTCACAAGACCCTACGTATACCGAGAACACCCCACAAGACCCTACGTATACCGAGAACACCTCACAAGACCCTTCGTATATTGAGAACAACCCACAAAACCCTATCTATACCGACAACAACCCACAAGACCCTATGTATACCGAGAACACCCCACAAGACCCTACGTATACCGAGAACACTGCACAAAACCCTATGTATACCGAGAACACCCCACAAGACCCTACGTATACCGAGAACACCCCACAAGACCCTATCTATACCGACAACAACCCACAAGACCCTATCTATACCGAGAACACCCCACAAGACCCAACGTACAGTTAGGTCCAGAAATATTTGGACAGTGACACAATTTTCGCGAGTTGGGCTCTGCATGCCACCACATTGGATTTGAAATGAAACCTCTACAACAGAATTCAAGTGCAGATTGTAACGTTTAATTTGAAGGTTTGAACAAAAATATCTGATAGAAATTGTAGGAATTGTCACATTTCTTTACAAACACTCCACATTTTAGGAGGTCAAAAGTAATTGGACAAATAAACCAAACCCAAACAAAATATTTTTATTTTCAATATTTTGTTGCGAATCCTTTGGAGGCAATCACTGCCTTAAGTCTGGAACCCATGGACATCACCAAACGCTGGGTTTCCTCCTCCTTAATGCTTTGCCAGGCCTTTACAGCCGCAGCCTTCAGGTCTTGCTTGTTTGTGGGTCTTTCCGTCTTAAGTCTGGATTTGAGCAAGTAAAATGCATGCTCAATTGGGTTAAGATCTGGTGATTGACTTGGCCATTGCAGAATGTTCCACTTTTTAGCACTCATGAACTCCTGGGTAGCTTTGGCTGTATGCTTGGGGCCATTGTCCATCTGTACCATGAAGCGCCGTCCGATCAACTTTGCGGCATTTGGCTGAATCTGGGCTGAAAGTATATCCCTGTACACTTCAGAATTCATCCGGCTACTCTTGTCTGCTGTTATGTCATCAATAAACACAAGTGACCCAGTGCCATTGAAAGCCATGCATGCCCATGCCATCACGTTGCCTCCACCATGTTTTACAGAGGATGTGGTGTGCCTTGGATCATGTGCCGTTCCCTTTCTTCTCCAAACTTTTTTCTTCCCATCATTCTGGTACAGGTTGATCTTTGTCTCATCTGTCCATAGAATACTTTTCCAGAACTGAGCTGGCTTCATGAGGTGTTTTTCAGCAAATTTAACTCTGGCCTGTCTATTTTTGGAGTTGATGAATGGTTTGCATCTAGATGTGAACCCTTTGTATTTACTTTCATGGAGTCTTCTCTTTACTGTTGACTTAGAGACAGATACACCTACTTCACTGAGAGTGTTCTGGACTTCAGTTGATGTTGTGAACGGGTTCTTCTTCACCAAAGAAAGTATGCGGCGATCATCCACCACTGTTGTCATCCGTGGACGCCCAGGCCTTTTTGAGTTCCCAAGCTCACCAGTCAATTCCTTTTTTCTCAGAATGTACCCGACTGTTGATTTTGCTACTCCAAGCATGTCTGCTATCTCTCTGATGGATTTTTTCTTTTTTTTCAGCCTCAGGATGTTCTGCTTCACCTCAATTGAGAGTTTCTTAGACCGCATGTTGTCTGGTCACAGCAACAGCTTCCAAATGCAAAACCACACACCTGTAATCAACCCCAGACCTTTTAACTACTTCATTGATTACAGGTTAACGAGGGAGACGCCTTCAGAGTTAATTGCAGCCCTTAGAGTCCCTTGTCCAATTACTTTTGGTCCCTTGAAAAAGAGGAGGGTATGCATTACAGAGCTATGATTCCTAAACCCTTTCTCCGATTTGGATGTGAAAACTCTCATATTGCAGCTGGGAGTGTGCACTTTCAGCCCATATTATATATAGAATTGTATTTCTGAACATGTGTTTGTAAACAGCTAAAATAAAAAAACTTGTGTCACTGTCCAAATATTTCTGGACCTAACTGTATACCGAGAACACTCCACAAAACCCTATGTATACCGAGAACACCCCACAAGACCCTACGTATACCGAGGACACCTTACAAGACCCTACGTATACCGAGAACACCTCACAAGACCCTACATATACTGAGAACACCCCACAAGACCCTACGTATAACGAGAACACCCCATAAGACACTACGTATACTAAGAACAATTCACAAGACCCTATGTATACTGAGAACACCTTACAAGACCCTACATATACCGAGAACACCTCACAAGACCCTACGTATACCGAGAACACCTCACAAGACCCTTCACATACCGAGAACACCTCACAAGACCCTACATATACCGAGAACACCCCACAAGATCTACCATACATCGAGAACACCTCATAAGACCCACCGTTCATCGGAAACCTCCAACAAGCTGTGCCGCATACCGGAAACATCCCACAATATCTGCTGTATACCGGGAACATCCCAAAAGACCTGTCGTATACCAGGAACATCCGACAAGACCTGACATATACCGGGATCATCACACAAGATTTCCTGTTGTCTGGAAAGAAGCCAGAGGACCCGCCGTATACCAGAAATACCCCTCAAGATCTGATGTAGTCCGGGAACACCCCAAACGACGTGCTGTATACCACCATCATCCCACAAGACCCACCATGTACATCTCACAATGTCTGCCATGCACCTACTGTAGACATCCCACAAGACCTGTCATATACCAGAATATCCCACAAGACCTGCCGTATACACCAGAACATCTTACAAGACCTACCGTATAGCAGGAACATCTCACAAGACCTACTGTATACCAGGAACATTTCACAAGACCTACCGTATACCAGGAACACCTCACAAGACCTACTGTATTCCAGGAACATCTCACACAACCTACTGTATACCAGTAGCATCTCACAAGACCTACCGTATACCAGGAACACCCCACAAGACTTGCCGTATACTGGGAACACCCCACAAGACCTGCTGCATACTGAAAACACCCCTTATGACATGCCGCATACCGGGAACACCCTACAAAACCTGCTATATACCGGGAACGTCCCACAAGAGCCACAGTATACCGGCAAAACCCTACAAGACCCATAGTATTTGGGGAATATCCCACAAGATCCGTCATATACACATAACATTCCGCAAGACCTGGCGTATACCGGGAACACTCCATAATACCTTCTGTATACCAGTAACACCTCATATGATCTACCGTATACCAGGAACAACCCACAAGATATGCCGCGCACTGGAAACACCCCTTATGATCTGTCACACACCAAGAGCACCCCACGAGACCCTCCGTATACCGGGAACACTCCACAAGACCCGCCGTATACCGGGAACACCCCACAAGATTCGTCATATACTGGGAACACCCCACAAGACCCATCATATACCGGGAACACCCCACAAGACTCGTCATATACTGGGAATGTAGCGCCCCTGAACCCATCAGGGCACTACAAGGTACTGCATCCTGTCCAAGATGCAGGGCCTACCCCCAGGGACCTGGAAGATCAGTGCCGGTAACTGCAAAACACATTATAATCCCAGTTTACCCCCCATCCCCACAGACTGGTGACAGACTAGAATTGGACCCAATAGATGGCCACCCAGGGGTGGAGCTGATCCAGTCCACTAGACAACAAGAAGGTGGGAGGGGACAACAGACAGAGTTAGTAAGTGGAAGTGAGAGGAGACAAACGTAACTGCTCTGACACGGGAGTGTAACGGAGACCTGAGGGCCCAGGCGTGTGGTTGCTGGTGGAGTACGGTGGAGTACTCCCGGAACCATAGCACCAAAGCCCTAGGTCTGGCAAATGCTCCAGGCAGACCTGATAAAAATTTGCACAGTGAAGGGACCATCCAGGACCTCACTGACCTTAGAAGTCCGGGGACACCAGCAGTAATGGGAGATTCAGGGAACGGAACACCGACCCTACAGGGTTCACACTGCCGCCGTATGGACCAGAGACTGAGAGACAAACAGGAAAGGACCCCAAGACGCTCCAAGCCACGGGTACCCACCAACTTGAGGAAGGTGCAGGGGAAAGAAGCAACCAGGTCACCAACCAGCACTGGGACTCAGGGGACCAGAGGTGAATACCTGCCTTCATCCGGCTAACAGTTACCATCTGCTGTGAGTAAAGAGAACCAGTTACACAGCGATCCCTTGTGTGGCCTACCTTCTTTCTGTGCCTAACTCCATCACCTAACCCCCTGAGGCCCAGGCCCGACTTGCGGAGGGCCCAAGATCTAGGCTGTCATCACATCAGCCGCAGTGGAAAGACTGTGCAGCGGCGGTTCCATCACCATAACCGTAACCCGCAAGTGGCGTCACAACATAAACTTTATTAACTAGTCCCCTGTATATAAGCCCCTTTTTAAAGCGACTCCCAGGGTCATGGAATCGGGCAACGGCCACCTAGTGACACATCCCAGTAGTACACTGCCCGGGACCGAGTACCCCATAGCCCTGGGCGGCACAGGAACTCCCCACAAGAGCCGCCGTGTACTGGGAATACCCCACAAGACATGCCACGTACTGGGAACACCCCTTATGACCCGTCATACTTTGGGAACACCCCACAAGACCCACCATATACTGGGAGCACCCCACAAAACCTGTCATATACCAGAAAGACCCCTCAGGACCCTCCTGTATACACAGAACACCCCACAAGACCTTCCTGATTTGGTCAGAGTTGCCCAGATCTTTATGCTTGCCCATATTTCCTGCTTCCAATACATCATCTACAAGAACTGACTAACGCTTTGTTTCTGTATAACAAGATAATCCACGGTATTTACTTTGACTCATTCTGGAATTGACCGGGGTCCAACCTGCAACTCAGCCCCAGTAAGATAATTGAAGCTCAGAGCAGGATACTGGGCGCAGCCGCATTTCTGGAAGCAACGCTGGATCTCAGCACTCCAGCAAGTATTGTAGCCCCTTAGTATTTCTGGGGTTAAAACAACTAATGCTTACCGTTAGTGACATTTTTCCTCTGTGCAGAGCATCTTGCACACAGGTGATGCTCAGCCGCGCCTTCTTGAACTACAGAGCCGGCAGTCACATTATTCCTCTGTGCAGAGCATCTTGAGGATTCTCTGCTGTGTTTCTTTGAGCACTAGCTGGAAGGTTGTTTGACAGCACAGGTCCATGCAGGTTCTGGGAGGTGCCTTTACTCAGGTGTTCCACCTTCCTGGTAATTGCTCTGCTTCATTACTGAGCATGCTCTCCCAGAACCTCGCCAGTCTTACTCTCTGGTTCTGCAGTTGTGCTCTTGGCTTGTGTTTGTGCTTATGTTCTGATCTAAGGGGTACTTTGCACGTTGCGACATCGCTACTGCGATATCGTCGGGGTCAAATCGAAAGTGACGCACATCCGGCGTCGGTAACGACGTCACAACGTGTAAAGCCTAGAAGCACCGATAAACGATCGCAAAAGCGCCGTGAATCGGTGATCTGTGTAGTGTCGGACATTTTCATAATGTCGGACCAATAGGAGATACGATGATGTTCCTCGTTCCTGCGGCAGCACACATCGCTGTGTGTGAAGCCGCAGGAGCGAGGAACATCTGCTTACCTGCCTCCACCGGATATGCGGAAGGAAGGAGGTGTTAACGTGCCGCTCATCTCCGCCCCTCCGCTTCTATTGGACGGCTGCCGTGTGACGTCGCTGTGACGCCGCATGACACACCCCCTTAGGGAGGAGGCGGGTCGCCGGCCAGAGCAACGTCGCAGGGCAGGTAAGTGCGTGTGAAGCTGCCATAGCGATAATGTTCGCTACGGCAGCTATCACAAGATATCGCATGTGCGACGGGGGCGGGTACTATCGCGCTCGGCATTGCTAGCATCGGCTAGCGATGTCACAGCGTGCAAAGTACCCCTAACTTTCTTGACACCGAACTGTCAATTGACTCCTCTCTGCCTGCTCCCTGTTCTTGAGGCAAAAGGCCTTTGACCTGTGAAAATAAAGGGGAGAAATTTAATAACATCATCTGGACTCCTGTGGTTTGGCGCGGTATTTAAACCTGCTTTTCTCCTGCCATCTGATATATGCTCCCTGTTCTTGTCATTACCTCCTGGCTTTGGACCTTGAACCATTACCTGACCACGTCTCTGCCAAATCCCTGTTCTTCTCGTTATCTCCTGGCTTCTGACCTTGGACCATTACCTGACCATGTCTCTTTCTGCTCCCTGAATCTAATACATTCTCTCCTGGAATTCTGACCCTCGGCCTGTGACCTGACTGAGTTTCTGCTTACTCCCTGTGTCCTGACGTGTCCTCCTGTTTTCTGACCCCGGCTTGTCTGACTACCCTTCGGTTTATACTATCCATAAGTAGTGACAAGCATCCCACATTGGGATCGTATACACATATGTCCATTTTGATTACAGAAGAACGTGCAGTACTTTTTTTCTTTCGTTCTGAAAAACTGACACCAAACAGAAACCATACAGACCCCGTAGTAATCAGTGGTGTCCCTCTGCTTCCTTTTGCACAAGTAATGCAACCGATCTATTTGCAGATGACTTCAGTTTGCAGAATGTGCAGACAGAAAAGTGCAGACAAGTGCAGGGATCCACTGGATTGGCAATTCCTTTCCGCGCTGCAAATCCATTGGATGAGTTTGGAAATAAAAAGCAATGGAAGGAACATTTCTGCACCCCCGATGTATTGCAATGGTGGGTAACTAGCATTCGAGTGCTGGGTTCATGTCACAGTATCAAGAAAGTGAGTTTCTAAATTAAATCTTCGTGGTTTCAGACACCTGTGCAAGAGCATTTGCATCTCACAGTAATAATTGTAGCAGAACATGTGACACAGACGTCTGGGCAGAATCATGTCTCCTATGATGCAAAATGGGGGCACCGAGGGGGGTGCATATTGAAGATTATAGGGATACGTAGTAGGGTTGCAAATTTGAGACCTATCTACATTTTTGCCGAGTCTCTGTGCCCATGTTATTGGGATGCATCATATTTGGCCACCGTGAGAACCCCCATTAATAGTGCATTTAATATGGCATCATAAAAGGGGGCTGTACTCCTGGACCCCAATGTGGAATAGCACTTGCCATCCCCAATGTTTATGACCCCCTCATGGCTTCTTTTCCCCTTTCGTCTCCTTGGATCAGATATTTGCAGATAGTAGGTGATCTCCGTGAATTATTGTGTACAGGTTTTGTGACGATCCGCAGAGCTGTGCCAACATGTTAGATCAGCAGAGCTGTGCAGAGACGCTGCGCCTTCCATCATGACAAGTGCAGGTGCAGCTGCTGTATCCAACGTGTCATATCGTAACAGGAAAAGCTGATTCCAAGCTGCCAGGCAGCGCAATATTGAGACCTGCGTTCTGGCAGAACTCGCTGCCAAATATAGACTCCGATACAGCAAAGGAATTATTGCAGGACTCAGGCTTTGTTTATTTGTTTTACTATTTCAACTGTGTTGTGGCAAGATAACTCAACAAACTACTACTCCAGCCGTACCCTGACTACTACTCCAGGCGTACCCTGACTACTACTCCAGGCGTACCCTGACTACTACTCCAGGCGTACCCTGACTACTACTCCAGGCGTACCCTGACTACTACTCCAGCCGTACCCTGACTACTACTCCAGCCGTACCCTGACTACTACTCCAGGCGTACCCTGACTACTACTCCAGGCGTACCCTGACTACTACTCCAGCCGTACCCTGACTACTACTCCAGGCGTACCCTGACTACTACTCCAGGCGTACCCTGACTACTACTCCAGGCGTACCCTGACTACTACTCCAGGCGTACCCTGACTACTACTCCAGGCGTACCCTGACTACTACTCCAGGCGTACCCTGACTACTACTCCAGCCGTACCCTGACTACTACTCCAGGCGTACCCTGACTACTACTCCAGGCGTACCCTGACTACTACTCCAGGCGTACCCTGACTACTACTCCAGGCGTACCCTGACTACTACTCCAGGCGTACCCTGACTACTACTCCAGGCGTACCCTGACTACTACTCCAGGCGTACCCTGACTACTACTCCAGGCGTACCCTGACTACTACTCCAGGCGTACCCTGACTACTACTCCAGGCGTACCCTGACTACTACTCCAGGCGTACCCTGACTACTACTCCAGGCGTACCCTGACTACTACTCCAGCCGTACCCTGACTACTACTCCAGGCGTACCCTGACTACTACTCCAGGCGTACCCTGACTACTACTCCAGCCGTACCCTGACTACTACTCCAGCCGTACCCTGACTACTACTCCAGGCGTACCCTGACTACTACTCCAGCCGTACCCTGACTACTACTCCAGCCGTACCCTGACTACTACTCCAGGCGTACCCTGACTACTACTCCAGCCGTACCCTGACTACTACTCCAGGCGTACCCTGACTACTACTCCAGGCGTACCCTGACTACTACTCCAGGCGTACCCTGACTACTACTCCAGCCGTACCCTGACTACTACTCCAGCCGTACCCTGACTACTACTCCAGCCGTACCCTGACTACTACTCCAGCCGTACCCTGACTACTACTCCAGGCGTACCCTGACTACTACTCCAGCCGTACCCTGACTACTACTCCAGGCGTACCCTGACTACTACTCCAGGCGTACCCTGACTACTACTCCAGGCGTACCCTGACTACTACTCCAGCCGTACCCTGACTACTACTCCAGCCGTACCCTGACTACTACTCCAGCCGTACCCTGACTACTACTCCAGCCGTACCCTGACTACTACTCCAGCCGTACCCTGACTACTACTCCAGGCGTACCCTGACTACTACTCCAGGCGTACCCTGACTACTACTCCAGCCGTACCCTGACTACTACTCCAGGCGTACCCTGACTACTACTCCAGGCGTACCCTGACTACTACTCCAGGCGTACCCTGACTACTACTCCAGGCGTACCCTGACTACTACTCCAGCCGTACCCTGACTACTACTCCAGCCGTACCCTGACTACTACTCCAGCCGTACCCTGACTACTACTCCAGCCGTACCCTGACTACTACTCCAGCCGTACCCTGACTACTACTCCAGGCGTACCCTGACTACTACTCCAGGCGTACCCTGACTACTACTCCAGCCGTACCCTGACTACTACTCCAGGCGTACCCTGACTACTACTCCAGGCGTACCCTGACTACTACTCCAGGCGTACCCTGACTACTACTCCAGGCGTACCCTGACTACTACTCCAGGCGTACCCTGACTACTACTCCAGCCGTACCCTGACTACTACTCCAGGCGTACCCTGACTACTACTCCAGGCGTACCCTGACTACTACTCCAGGCGTACCCTGACTACTACTCCAGGCGTACCCTGACTACTACTCCAGGCGTACCCTGACTACTACTCCAGGCGTACCCTGACTACTACTCCAGGCGTACCCTGACTACTACTCCAGGCGTACCCTGACTACTACTCCAGGCGTACCCTGACTACTACTCCAGGCGTACCCTGACTACTACTCCAGGCGTACCCTGACTACTACTCCAGGCGTACCCTGACTACTACTCCAGGCGTACCCTGACTACTACTCCAGCCGTACCCTGACTACTACTCCAGGCGTACCCTGACTACTACTCCAGGCGTACCCTGACTACTACTCCAGCCGTACCCTGACTACTACTCCAGCCGTACCCTGACTACTACTCCAGCCGTACCCTGACTACTACTCCAGGCGTACCCTGACTACTACTCCAGCCGTACCCTGACTACTACTCCAGCCGTACCCTGACTACTACTCCAGGCGTACCCTGACTACTACTCCAGCCGTACCCTGACTACTACTCCAGGCGTACCCTGACTACTACTCCAGGCGTACCCTGACTACTACTCCAGCCGTACCCTGACTACTACTCCAGCCGTACCCTGACTACTACTCCAGCCGTACCCTGACTACTACTCCAGCCGTACCCTGACTACTACTCCAGGCGTACCCTGACTACTACTCCAGGCGTACCCTGACTACTACTCCAGCCGTACCCTGACTAAAACTCCAGGCGTACCCTGACTACTACTCCAGGCGTACCCTGACTACTACTCCAGGCGTACCCTGACTACTACTCCAGCCGTACCCTGACTACTACTCCAGCCGTACCCTGACTACTACTCCAGCCGTACCCTGACTACTACTCCAGCCGTACCCTGACTACTACTCCAGCCGTACCCTGACTACTACTCCAGGCGTACCCTGACTACTACTCCAGGCGTACCCTGACTACTACTCCAGCCGTACCCTGACTACTACTCCAGGCGTACCCTGACTACTACTCCAGGCGTACCCTGACTACTACTCCAGGCGTACCCTGACTACTACTCCAGGCGTACCCTGACTACTACTCCAGCCGTACCCTGACTACTACTCCAGCCGTACCCTGACTACTACTCCAGGCGTACCCTGACTACTACTCCAGGCGTACCCTGACTACTACTCCAGGCGTACCCTGACTACTACTCCAGGCGTACCCTGACTACTACTCCAGGCGTACCCTGACTACTACTCCAGGCGTACCCTGACTACTACTCCAGGCGTAACCTGACTACTACTCCAGGCGTACCCTGACTACTACTCCAGGCGTACCCTGACTACTACTCCAGGCGTACCCTGACTACTACTCCAGCCGTACCCTGACTACTACTCCAGGCGTACCCTGACTACTACTCCAGGCGTACCCTGACTACTACTCCAGGCGTACCCTGACTACTACTCCAGCCGTACCCTGACTACTACTCCAGCCGTACCCTGACTACTACTCCAGCCGTACCCTGACTACTACTCCAGCCGTACCCTGACTACTACTCCAGGCGTACCCTGACTACTACTCCAGCCGTACCCTGACTACTACTCCAGGCGTACCCTGACTACTACTCCAGGCGTACCCTGACTACTACTCCAGGCGTACCCTGACTACTACTCCAGGCGTACCCTGACTACTACTCCAGGCGTAACCTGAATTATTCACCCCTTCGTGACAAACTTCTTTAGTGCTTAGTAGAACACTTCTGGCTGTTGTGACCTGCTGCCCCTCTGGCTGTCATGACCTGCCTCCCAACTGGCTGTTTTGACCTGGTGCCTTTCTTGCTGTTATGACCTGCTGCCCCTATGGCTGTTATGATCTGATGCCCCTCTGGCTGTTATAACCTGCCGCCCCTCTTTCTGTTATGACCTGCCACCCCTTTGTCTATTATGACCTGCCGCCCACTAGCTGTTATTACCTGCTGCCCCTCTGGCTGTTATGACCTACTGCCCCTCTTTCTGTTATAACCTGCTGTCCCTCTGGATGTTATGACCTGCCGTCCCTCTTGATGTTATGACCTGCTGCCTCTGTGGCTGTTATGACCTACACCCCTTCTGGCTGTTATGACCTACACCCCTTCTGTCTGTTATGACCTGCCACCCCTCTGTCTGTTATGACCTGCCTCCCAACTGGCTGTTTTTACCTGGTGCCTTTCTTGCTGTTATGACCTGCCGCCCCTCTTTCTGTTATGACCTGTCGCCCCCGTCTGTTATGACTTGCCGCCCCTCTGGCTGTTATAACCTGCCGCCCCTCTGGCTGTTATGACCTGCCGCCCCTCTGGCTGTTATGACCTGCCGCCCCTCTGGCTGTTATAACCTGCCGCCCCTCTGGCTGTTATGACTTGCCGCCCCTCTGGCTGTTATAACCTGCCGCCCCTCTGGCTGTTATGACCTGCCGCCCCTCTGGCTGTTATGACTTGCCGCCCCTCTGGCTGTTATAACCTGTCGCCCCTCTGGCTGTTATGACCTGCTGCCCCTCTGACTGTTATGACCTGCCGCCCCTCTTTCTGTTATGACCTGTCGCCCCCCTGTCTGTTATGACCTGCCGCCCCTCTGGCTCTTATGACCTGCCGCCCCTCTTTCTGTTATGACCTGTCGCCCCCATCTGTTATGACTTGCCGCCCCTCTGGCTGTTATAACCTGCCGCCCCTCTGGCTGTTATGACCTGCCGCCCCTCTGGCTGTTATAACCTGCCGCCCCTCTGGCTGTTATGACCTGCCGCCCCTCTGGCTGTTATAACCTGTCGCCCCTCTGGCTGTTATGACCTGCCGCCCCTCTGGCTGTTATGACCTGCCGCCCCTCTGGCTGTTATGACCTGCCGCACCTCTGGCTGTTATGACCTGCCGCCCCTCTGGCTGTTATGACCTGCCGCCCCTCTGGCTGTTATGACCTGCCGCCCCTCTGGCTGTTATAACCTGTCGCCCCTCTGGCTGTTATGACCTGCCGCCCCTCTGGCTGTTATGACCTGCCGCCCCTCTGGCTGTTATGACCTGCCGCACCTCTGGCTGTTATGACCTGCCACCCCTCTGGCTGTTATGACCTGCTGCCCATTCCTCTCATGGGCAATGACCTCAAGTTCACTAATATTCTTAGGCGGTCAAGAGAGTTGTCCAAACAGTAACCAAATTTGCAATGAAGGATGAATAATGTTGGTTACAAAAGTATATTAGGAAATTAATCCAAACAGATATAGATGAGGGGACCAGGATGTCCATAACTCGCCTTCACCCCCGGTGGGGTTTAACTATTCTATGTCTGTGTACTACTATATGATTATTCTCCATGCACCAGGAAGCTCAGAATGAACACGTAGACGACATAGTTATACAGAGAGGCGGTAGATAAAATCCGATACAAGAATCACATTTTAATTTTAAGGATCATCGGGTCTTTTTGGAGTTTTTCTTCTTTTTATTAAAAAAAAGATTGAATCTGACATGAAATTATCCCAACCAATATCTAATCATTCTGACCTTCTACCTCCTACCTGCATTCTTCACTTGGAAAGTTGCAGGTCTGATTGGCATTTACAAGCGCTATCAGTCATATCAGCGAGTCATCCCTGTGCCAGGGCGGCCGCTATAAAACTAATGAGGGGATAGATGTAGGCGAAACCTGCGCAAAGGTCACGTATACATATAGATTCCTCCATCATTCAGCTGGGTATACGCTGGATATATATATAATATATATATATATATATATATATATATAATATATATATGCATACAGTATATCTATGTATATATATATATGTGTGTTTATATATATATATATATATATATATATATATACAGTCAGGGCCAGAAATATTTGGACAGTGACACAAGTTTTGTTATTTTAGCTGTTTACAAAAACATGTTCAGAAATACAATTATATATATAATATGAGCTGAAAGTGCACACTCCCAGCTGCAATATGAGAGTTTTCACATCCAAATCGGAGAAAGGGTTTAGGAATCATAGCTCTGTAATGCATAGCCTCCTCTTTTTCAAGGGACCAAAAGTAATTGGACAAGGGACTCTAAGGGCTGCAATTAACTCTGAAGGCGTCTCCCTCGTTAACCTGTAATCAATGAAGTAGTTAAAAGGTCTGGGGTTGATTACAGGTGTGTGGTTTTGCATTTGGAAGCTGTTGCTGTGACCAGACAACATGCGGTCTAAGGAACTCTCAATTGAGGTGAAGCAGAACATCCTGAGGCTGAAAAAAAAGAAAAAATCCATCAGAGAGATAGCAGACATGCTTGGAGTAGCAAAATCAACAGTCGGGTACATTCTGAGAAAAAAGGAATTGACTGGTGAGCTTGGGAACTCAAAAAGGCCTGGGCGTCCACGGATGACAACAGTGGTGGATGATCGCCGCATACTTTCTTTGGTGAAGAAGAACCCGTTCACAACATCAACTGAAGTCCAGAACACTCTCAGTGAAGTAGGTGTATCTGTCTCTAAGTCAACAGTAAAGAGAAGACTCCATGAAAGTAAATACAAAGGGTTCACATCTAGATGCAAACAATTCATCAATTCCAAAAATAGACAGGCCAGAGTTAAATTTGCTGAAAAACACCTTATGAAGCCAGCTCAGTTCTGGAAAAGTATTCTATGGACAGATGAGACAAAGATCAACCTGTACCAGAATGATGGGAAGAAAAAAGTTTGGATAAGAAAGGGAACGGCACATGATCCAAGGCACACCACATCCTCTGTAAAACATGGTGGAGGCAACGTGATGGCATGGGCATGCATGGCTTTCAATGGCACTGGGTCACTTGTGTTTATTGATGACATAACAGCAGACAAGAGTAGCCGGATGAATTCTGAAGTGTACAGGGATATACTTTCAGCCCAGATTCAGCCAAATGCCGCAAAGTTGATCGGACGGCGCTTCATAGTACAGATGGACAATGACCCCAAGCATACAGGCAAAGCTACCCAGGAGTTCATGAGTGCAAAAAAGTGGAACATTCTGCAATGGCCAAGTCAATCACCAGATCTTAACCCAATTGAGCATGCATTTCACTTGCTCAAATCCAGACTTAAGACGGAAAGACCCACAAACAAGCAAGACCTGAAGGCTGCGGCTGTAAAGGCCTGGCAAAGCATTAAGAAGGAGGAAACCCAGCGTTTGGTGATGTCCATGGGTTCCAGACTTAAGGCAGTGATTGCCTCCAAAGGATTCGCAACAAAATAATGAAAATAAAAATATTTTGTTTGGGTTTGGTTTATTTGTCCAATTACTTTTGACCTCCTAAAATGTGGAGTGTTTGTAAAGAAATGTGACAATTCCTACAATTTCTATCAGATATTTTTGTTCAAACCTTCAAATTAAACGTTACAATCTGCACTTGAATTCTGTTGTAGAGGTTTCATTTCAAATCCAATGTGGTGGCATGCAGAGCCCAACTCGCCAAAATTGTGTCACTGTCCAAATATTTCTGGACCTAACTGTATACATATATATCTATATATATACCGTGTGTGTGTATATATATATATATATATATATATATATATGTGTGTATGTGTGTGTGTGTGTGTGTGTATATATATATATATATATATATATATATATATATATAATGTATTTATTTATTTTTTTTGCAGCAATGAAGCAATCTGCATGGGTAGAAACGTCTACTCCTCTAATTGAGATGAACAAAGCCGCGCTCTGCAAGATGTCTCATCGTGAGTCATCATGACGTTCGGGTTTGCTTCTTTGCATTTTTAATGCATAGAAGGTTGTTTTTTTTCCTATATGTCATGTGTATAGACAACAGTATTATTTCTCAGAATGCATTTTATTAATTTATGTTCTTGCTGTTTTTTTTGTTAGGAGTCATGTGGGTGGTCCTACATTGTGATTGACAGCTGTCTCTGCAGTTATACAGGAAAGGGTCAATGTCACAAACCACCGGGGGGGTCACTCAGAAATCCCCCGCGCTGGCTACCAGTACGTCACAATCGGGGGGTAACAAGTGGGGGTCACCCCTCCTTTATACCTCCCGACCGACAGACAGAGCACGTGACGCGCTCTCTAGCGCCCCTCTTATAGTCAGGCCAATTATGGAATTGCCCGACCATAAGCAAGGAGGCCGCTATACTACTTATGCCGATTATTGAAGGGTCCCCGGTGAGAGTAAGGTATATATTCCCCCGACCTCCGCGGGCGGAATATATAAAATCTCCCCGAATCTCACTGGCCTCCCCACAATAATCCTTGGCACAATTCGCTGCCACCAACCGATTTACGGTAACTATTAGCCGAACACACAGACGTGGGATTCAAGATCGAGATAACAGAACAGCCCAAGATTAATTATATAATTTAATCAGCCTAAAGCACACTAGAAACTACAATATATACAATAGGGAATCTACAGAATATACATATGTCAGAGTACAGTTACAATCAAAGCGTGGGTTACAAACAGGCATACACAGTTCCAGCAGTTACCTTGTTGCGTCTGGCCACAGGGGGGCGCTGTACCCAGGTTTCTAGGATCCTTCCCACAGATGTTTCCTACACGTGCCCCCAGCGAAAAGAACCCTGGAAAATGGCCGAAGTAGGGTTATCAACCTGGGCAGATCCAGGTCCCCTCCTACCTTAGTGACCTCAGAGGGAGCACTGCTCCACCCCTGGCTTGAGTTATGGACAATCCACAACATGGAATATGGGCCATAACTTTGCCTGGGAGCGTCGTAGGCGGACGCCAATGCTCTCATTGTGACAGTTATGAATTTAGCTACAGAACGAGGGGACTCATGACCTGTCTGCCAGTTCCCCATTGGCTGATATCACGCCTGGGGCATTTCCCAATGTCCTGCTCCCATAAAAAGGGTGTGCCGGCATCGTCCGCATGCGGAGACACCATTTTTATGGTTGCCATATTTATCGGAAATATGGCTTGCGAGATATGAACCATTTTTTACTGGAGTCGTTCTGTCTGCTAGTTCCATAGCCTTGCTAATGAGATACAACTCTTGTTACAGGGTGACGGCAGGGAGTCATCCTGTGTCCATTGTTCCCACACCACCTCATCTCCATATCACAGGAGATGGCCATGGGATTTGTTGCTAAACCAGTTGTGTGAAGGAAAGGGGGGGTGACACCAGGAGAGGGCTTCCTGACATACTTGAATATCATGATTTATCGTCATATCTCCGGATTTACCTCACACCTCCCCCCTTTTGAGGGCGCTAGGGGGCAGCACACTCCGGTGTTCCCCCGTGCGCCCGTCCGCGACCTCTCCTTGTCGGGACAGCCCGTCTGCGTTACCGTGGTCACGGCCCCTTTTGTGGCGAATGGTGAAGTTGTATTGCTGGAGCGCAAGGCTCCATCGCAACAATCGCCCATTCGTCCCAGAGACGGTGTGCAACCAGCTGAGGGGATTGTGGTCCGTCTCCACGATGAAGTGGCGCCCGTATAGATAGGGTTGCAGACGCTGCAGGGCCCACACTATGGCCAGGCACTCCTTCTCCATTGTGGAATAGGCCACTTCCCTCGGTAACAGCTTCCGGCTCAGGTACAAGACTGGGTGCTCTTGGCTCGCAGAGTCCACCTGGCTGAGCACCGCACCGAGGCCGAAGTCACTGGCGTCGGTCTGTACTACAAACGGCCGCGTGAAGTCGGCTGCCTGTAGCACGGGCGGGCTGGACAGGGCGTCCTTTAGGGCCCGGAAGGCTGTCTCGCAGTCCATTGTCCAATCGACTGCAGAGGGCAGCTTCTTCTTGGTGAGGTCCGTCAAGGGCTTTGCCAGGCTACTATAGCATGGAACAAACCTCCTATAGTACCCAGCGGTCCCCAAGAAGGACATCACCTGCTTCTTGGTCCTGGGGGTGGGCCAGGATGCGATGGCCTCCACTTTCTCAGGCTCGGGCTTCAGTGTTCTCCCGCCTACCCGGTGACCGAGGTACTGGACCTCGCTCATGGCCAGCTGACACTTTCCCGGCTTGATGGTCAAACCTGCCCGGTGGATCCGCCTGAGCACCTGTGCTAGATGCTCTAGGTGGTCCTCCCAGGTGGGACTGAAGACGGCAATGTCATCTAGGTACGCGGCCGCGTACCCTTCAAGTCCCTTGAGCAGGGTGTTGACCATCCGCTGGAAAGTGGCAGGGGCATTCCTCATCCCGAATGGCATCACCGTGGACTCGTATAGTCCAAATGGGGTAATAAAGGCAGAGCGTTCCCTGGCCTTGCGAGTCAGGGGGATCTGCCAATATCCCCGGCTCAGATCCATGATGGTCAGGTACTGAGCCCCGGCCAACTGATCGAGCAGGTCATCGATGCGTGGCATTGGGTACGCATCGGCGACCGTGACAGCATTGAGCCCCCTGTAGTCCACGCAGAACCGAGTGGTTCGGTCCTTCTTAGGGACGAGGACTACAGGCGAGGCCCAAGCGCTGTTGGATGCCTGGATCACCCCCAGCTTCAGCATCTCGTCAATCTCCTGGCGCATGTGTTGCTGCACCTCCAGGGAGACCCGATATGCTGAACGCCGGATCGGGGGATGATCCCCAGTGTCCACGTGATGGACAGCCAAGTCAGTCCTTCCGGGCTGGTTGGTAAACAACCCCCGGAAGGGGTGTAGGGTGGCCCACAGCTGGGACCGTTGGTCCTCCAAGAGCTGGTGGCCAACCTCCACATCCTCAATGGATCCGCCTGCCCTAACCTGGGCTAGCATATCCAAGAGGGTTTCCGCTTCTCCCTCCTCGGGCAGGTTGCACACGGGGAGCGCACATGCCTCCCGCTCATGATGTGCCTTCATCATGTTCACATGGAAGGGCTTCCGCCTTCCACGGGCAGGGTCCAGGGTGACCAGGTACGTTACAGGGTTGAGCTGCTGGTACACGAGGTATGGGCCTTCCCAGGCTGCCTGAAGCTTGTCCTGTGGTACGGGGACCAGTACCCACACCTTTTGACCCACTTGGTAGGTCCTCTCACAAGCGTTCTGGTCGTACCAACGCTTCTGATCGGCCTGGGCTTGAGCCATATTGTCGTGTACCAGTTGCGTCAAGGCCTGCATTTTGTCCCGGAAGCGCATGACATACTCGATAACCGACACTCCAGGGGTGGCCAAATCCCCTTCCCAAGCCTCTTTCACCAGAGCCAGGGGGCCCCGCACACGTCGCCCGTACAGGAGCTCAAACGGTGAGAATCCTGTTGAGGCCTGTGGAACCTCCCGGTAAGCAAATAACAGGTGTGGGAGATACCGCTCCCAGTCACGCCCATGGGAGTCGACCAACATCTTAAGCATCTGCTTTAAGGTGCCATTGAACCGCTCGCACAGGCCATTAGTCTGTGGATGGTACGGGCTGGCCACCAGATGTCGCACCTGGACTTGCTTACAGAGGGCCTCCATCAGCTGGGACATGAATTGGGTCCCCCGGTCAGTGAGCATTTCCTGGGGAAAACCCACTCGGGAGAAAATCTCCAGCAATGCGGTGGCCACCTTGTCAGCCCGAATGGACGACAAGGCCACTGCTTCTGGGTACCGGGTGGCATAGTCCACTACCGTCAGTAGGAAGCGTTTCCCGGAGCTGCTGGGGATGGCCAGCGGGCCGACCAGATCCACAGCCACCCTCCTGAAAGGCTCATCGATGATTGGCAGAGATACTAGTGGGGCTTTGGGGTGTGGCCCCGCCTTCCCCACTCTCTGACAGGTTTCACACGAACGGCAGTAGGCAGCCACATCGGCCCCCATTTTTGGCCAGTAGAAATGCTGGTTTAACCTGGCCTTGGTCTTAGCGATCCCTAGGTGTCCGGCCATCGGAATCTCATGTGCGATCCGCAACAACTCCGTCCGGAACGGATAGGGTACCACCAACTGTCGGTCCCTGGGCCACGCCTCCGGTGAACCCTGCTGGACCGTGGCCCGGTACAGCCGTCCTTGGTCCCAGACCACTCGCTCCGGGTCCGAGTCCGAGGGAGGCTGTGCCGCCTGCTCCTTAAGAGCTTTCAGGCTGTCGTCAGCTTCTAACGCTGCCTGAAACCCCTGACTAGATGTGGCCAGAATCGACGAGACTGTCACATCTTCGGTCAGTACCCCGGGACCTGTGTCCTGGCCTCCGCCTGACTCGGCTGCCACTTGGTCAGAAGGGGAAGAGCTATCGGACCTCCGGGAGGCCCCTTGGCTTCCAGCACTCCCACTGCGGGTGACAGCGGCCACAGCCGCTGCGACCGTGGGTCGTGCCTGCTCCTCCTCCGTTCCTGACCAAGTCGCCGGTTCAGGCAGACCGACCTGGCTTCCTGACACCCCGGTTGTGGGGGAACCATGCACCGAGATCTTACCTGGGAGCACTTCCGCTCCTGGACCGGCCCCAATCTCACCTGCCTGTTCCCCTCCTGCAGCAACAGAACCCCGCTGTGAAATCTCTGGGGACCCCACATTGGCTGTGGTAGCCCCCACCCCACACACTGGTCCTCCCCCTGCAGCACCCTGCTCTCTGCTTATCCCTGCAGAGGGCAACAGATCCCAGCTCACTGGCTGGTTACTTGTAGAGGCATTGTCACACCTTTCTCTGACCCCCTCCCCTGTCACAGCTGCAGCTGAGTGTGTGTCTATGGTGTCTGTGCAAGCAGAAATATCAGAGTTCACTCCCTCCTCCCTTACATCATTCATAGATAACACATTAACATTGTCCGGAGGCACGTCAGTACTGGCTGAAGGTTCAGCCCTTGGGGGGGGCCCAAACTGGGAGGTTATCTGCCCCAAATCTGTCCCAAGTAGCACGTTTGCAGGGATCCGATCAGTTACCCCCACCTCCCTCACCCCCCGCCCTGCGCCCCAGTCCACATAAATGTCAGCAACAGGCAGCGCCGGGTCAGTGCCTCCAATCCCGGAGACAGCGAGGGTTTTTCCAGGGATCAAGTCTTGGGGGGACACCATCTCAGGCCGCACCAGAGTCACCTCCGAGGCGCTGTCTCGCAGTCCTATGGTCACAGACCGGCCGACGGTGACAGGTTGGAAGCTGTCCAGGGACCTACCACCACCCCCACCCACACAATACACCTTGGGCGGCCCTTGGGACGGGGACGGAGCCGGGGCCTTGGGACGCTGAGGGCACATGGCCTTGAAGTGTCCAGGTAGGTTGCACTGGTGGCACCGTCTTGGTTCCGCCACGGGCCTGGAGAGGGGAGTTGAGGGGGACACCCCCTGCAGTCTAGGGGCAGGTGGGGCAGTCGCAGAATTCATCTTACCCCCTCTCCAGGTGCTGCTGGTGGCCGCTCTCCTGGCCTCAGGGGCCCGGTTGTTGGTGTAGTCATCGGCAAGGGCAGCTGTAGCCGTGGACCCCTTTGGCTTCTGGTCTCGGATGAACTGGCGGAGATCCTCAGGGCAGTTCCACAAGAGTTGCTCCGTGATGAACAAGTCCAGGATCTCCGGTCCGGTGGAAAGCTGCAGGCCTTGGGTCCAGTGGTCGGCAGCTCGGGCAAGTGCCCGCCGGTGGTCAGCCCAGGAGTCCTTTGGTCCCTTCTGTAGGCTCCGGAACTTCTTGCGGTAGGACTCTGGAGTGAGGTTGTACTGTTGGATCAGGGCCCGCTTGATGGTGTCGTAGCCCTGATCTGCCTCAGCAGGCAAGTCCCCAAGGATATCCAGGGCCTTACCCCTTAAACGGGGGGTCAGGTATTTGGCCCACTGGTCCTTGTCCAGATGGTGCTGCAAGCAAGTCCGTTCAAAAGCAGTCAAGAAAGAGTCCAAGTCTCCATCCTTCTCCAGCACTGGGAAGTCCTCAACACGGACCTTTGGAAGTTTGGTGTCTCGAAGGTCACATGTGGCTGATGAGGGCCGGAGCTGAGCTAGCTGCAGCTGGTAGTCACGGTCTGCCTGTCGCTCTCGCTCTTCACGCGCTGCCTGCCGCTCTCGCTCCGCAGCCTCACGCTCTGCGTGCCGCTCCGCAGCCTCAGCGTCACGCGCTGCCTGCCGCTCTGCCCTGCGCTCTGCCAGGAGTTCCTTGTAGCCCTTCTGGTCTCCAGCCTGGAGAAGGGCCATAGCCATTTGAAGAAGGCTATCCGAGCCTCCCAGGCTCGGTGGAATGGCACGTGGTGATCTGCGGCACGCTGCAGAGCTAGGCGATTCACTGTCCCTTTCAGAGCGGAGGGCTGGCATCTGGCTCGTTGAGGAACCTTGGGTGAGCTCCTCCTCATCTTGTCCAGCAGTGCCAGGTTGCGCAATGTCCTCGGCAGAACGGTTTTCTGGCGTCGAGCTCCTGGAGGACTCGTGGGCAACCTCCTCATTGCTGTCCACAGCACCGTCCTCCCTCTCTTCGGCTCCTGCCTTAGCATTGGCCAGTTGCATAGCTCTGCTCCTGGTGCCATCAGCCATTCTTGCAGACTTTTGGTCACTGACACAGAACTGACACCTGATGCCTCCACACACCTTACAGTATCTGCACTCTGACACTCTAGTGTTGAGCTAGTCTGAAGACCCCAGCAGCCACAGCTGCTGCAGGCAGTCTTTAGTGTCTGGGAGTATGGGTCTCACACTCACACACACTATTATCTCGATCCCACCGCTATGCCACCAATATGTCACAAACCACCGGGGGGGTCACTCAGAAATCCCCCGCGCTGGCTACCAGTACGTCACAATCGGGGGGTAACAAGTGGGGGTCACCCCTCCTTTATACCTCCCGACCGACAGACAGAGCACGTGACGCGCTCTCTAGCGCCCCTCTTATAGTCAGGCCAATTATGGAATTGCCCGACCATAAGCAAGGAGGCCGCTATACTACTTATGCCGATTATTGAAGGGTCCCCGGTGAGAGTAAGGTATATATTCCCCCGACCTCCGCGGGCGGAATATATAAAATCTCCCCGAATCTCACTGGCCTCCCCACAATAATCCTTGGCACAATTCGCTGCCACCAACCGATTTACGGTAACTATTAGCCGAACACACAGACGTGGGATTCAAGATCGAGATAACAGAACAGCCCAAGATTAATTATATAATTTAATCAGCCTAAAGCACACTAGAAACTACAATATATACAATAGGGAATCTACAGAATATACATATGTCAGAGTACAGTTACAATCAAAGCGTGGGTTACAAACAGGCATACACAGTTCCAGCAGTTACCTTGTTGCGTCTGGCCACAGGGGGGCGCTGTACCCAGGTTTCTAGGATCCTTCCCACAGATGTTTCCTACACGTGCCCCCAGCGAAAAGAACCCTGGAAAATGGCCGAAGTAGGGTTATCAACCTGGGCAGATCCAGGTCCCCTCCTACCTTAGTGACCTCAGAGGGAGCACTGCTCCACCCCTGGCTTGAGTTATGGACAATCCACAACATGGAATATGGGCCATAACTTTGCCTGGGAGCGTCGTAGGCGGACGCCAATGCTCTCATTGTGACAGTTATGAATTTAGCTACAGAACGAGGGGACTCATGACCTGTCTGCCAGTTCCCCATTGGCTGATATCACGCCTGGGGCATTTCCCAATGTCCTGCTCCCATAAAAAGGGTGTGCCGGCATCGTCCGCATGCGGAGACACCATTTTTATGGTTGCCATATTTATCGGAAATATGGCTTGCGAGATATGAACCATTTTTTACTGGAGTCGTTCTGTCTGCTAGTTCCATAGCCTTGCTAATGAGATACAACTCTTGTTACAGGGTGACGGCAGGGAGTCATCCTGTGTCCATTGTTCCCACACCACCTCATCTCCATATCACAGGAGATGGCCATGGGATTTGTTGCTAAACCAGTTGTGTGAAGGAAAGGGGGGGTGACACCAGGAGAGGGCTTCCTGACATACTTGAATATCATGATTTATCGTCATATCTCCGGATTTACCTCACAGTCAAGTAGGTAGTCCTACATTGTGATTGATACAGGAAAGGGTCAAGTAGGTGGTCCTACATTGTGATTGACAGTCGTCTCTGCAGTCATACAGGAAAGGGTCAAGAAGGTGGTCCTACATTGTGATTGACGGTTATCTCTGCAGTCATACATCAAAGGGTCAAGTAGGTGGTCCTACATTGTGATTGACTACTGTCTCTGCTGTAATATAGGAAAGGGTCAAGTAGGTGGTCCTACATTGTGATTGACAGCTCTCTCTGTGGTCATACAGGATAGGGTCAAGTAGGTGGTCTAACATTGTGATTGACAGGTATCTCTGCAGTCATACAGGAAAGAGTCAAGTAGGATGTCCTACATTGTGATTGACAGCCGACTCTGCAGTCATATGTGAAAGGGTCAAGTAGGTGGTCCTCCATTGTGATTGACAGCTGTCTCTGCAGTCATACAGGAAAGGGTCAAGTAGATGGTCCTACATTGTGATTGACAGCTGTTCCAGTAAAGAAAAGGCTGTCAATCACAGAATAGGACAACCCACTGGACTCCAAGGCATGAAAAGAGCATGGCGTTTCCTCCATTTCCCCTGCTCTTCTCACACTTGCTCAGGGTCTCTGCGATTAGCTTGTCCATTGGGTTCTGTAACTCTTAAAGGGGTTGTCCGCCTTTGGAACCTCTGTCTTATAACATGCATATGGCCGCTGCAACTCCTTCTAAAGCCGAGAGCCACATCGGTGACGTCAACACCAGGTTCCTATTCACTTTTCCCAAAATATCAATCGAAGGTATCTTGATATATTCAAATTTTTGGCATTATTTCCTTATTTCGCCATGTCTTCCAATGGAAGAATGAAGATATTGCAGTGCTGACACCTAGTGGCCAAAAAAGGGCGAATGTTATAGCTTCCTTACAATAAATAGAATGACAGAGCTTTAGTCCTTCCTTACAAAGAAGAGTTATTGGGAGGGGGTCTGTGAAGGCGTGGTGGTATCACAATTATGGGTGGGAGTATCTGGACACAGTTGGTGATAATATCACAGTTATGGGTGGTGTTATCTGGGAAGGACCAGTGTTATCACAGTTATTTGTGGGGTTATCTAGGAAAGACTGGTGATATCAGTTATGGGTGGTGTTATCTGAGAAGGACCAGTGATATCATGGTTATATGTGGTGTTATCTAGGAAGGACTGGTGGTATCACAGTTTAGGTGGGGTTATCTGGGACGGAACGGTGATATCACAGTTATGGAAGCTGTGAATATGAAAAGTCTTCATGGAGTCCCAGTATCTTCTACCATTGTTAAGGACATACTGAGAGTTGTAGGTTCATGCAATACAAATATATATGGAGCTGGCCTGACATTACAATTGATGTATCATGTACTGATGGTGGTTTTGGTGCTGTATTCCTTTACTGACAAGTGTTTGTTTTTTTAACCAATCCGTTTTTATTGAAATTTTTCTAAAGTAGAATATATAACATACATACAGAAAAAAAGAGAAGAGAGGATTTGCCACTACAGTTTCCTTAGGTGGGCCACTGCCCTTGGTACATATATAGCCCTCATAATACACTTACTGACCAATATATACTTTTATTTAGGATTTGCTAGTTTCTCTGCTCTATCTCTTGGTCTCCCAGAACCCTTGTGACGGTTTCATATTTACATGTTGCTATAGTGATACTGATGAGGGTTTTGATGCTGGTTTTCTGTACCGATGGGATTATATGGATGTATTTCTGTACTGCTGGTGGTTCTGGTGAGGAATCTCTGCACCGCCAATGAGTCTGGTGATGTATTTCTGTACTGCTGGTAGTTCTGGTGAGGAATCTCTGCACTGCCAATGAGTCTGGTGATGTATTTCTGTACTGCTGGTAGTTCTGGTGATGTATATCTGTACTGCTGGTAGTTCTGGTGATGGATTTCTGTACTGCTGGTAGTTCTGGTGATGTATTTCTGTACTGCTGATGGGTCCGGTGATTGTATTCTTGTGCTGCTATTAGTTCTGATCTGTAGACATGTAACAACCCCTAACTTGTACAATTATATTATACATGGCTATGTTAATAAAGTGTTGCCCTGTCTGACAAGTTAAGGGTTACTATGTATTTATTTATGTTAGGAGCATTAAAGGGGTTGTCCAAGTTGGTGATGAGTCTACATCACTTTTGAATTTTTACAGAGCGCGCACTGCACACTGTCAGGATTCTCTGGTGCCAGCAGTGAAAGTGGGAGGTCACAAAACCATAAGTATGAGATTTACATACATGTGGTCACGTGCTGACTAGACATGCATGGTCTTGCTCAATGAAAATTAATTCAGTGAGAACAGACACGTCTAGTTGGAATGTGGCCAGAAGTATACAAATCGCATACTTGCACTCACATGACCGTCCACTCTCACCACTGGCATGGGAGAATCCTAAAAGTGTGGCAGGGCACGCGCCATGAGAATTCAGCTGAAGTGACTGCAGACTTTCATCTCAAACCTGGATAAGTCCTTAAATCATAAAATTAGGCACTATAGAATGTCCAAATATAACCACATGTAATATACTCACTGTTAGGATTCAGCTCTGCTTGCTGCCAGAAGTGCTGAAGGTATGGCCGTTAGGTGTGGTTGCTATCTGGGAAGTAATTAAGAAAAAGACTGATGGCACTTCCTAACTTTCTAGTGTGAACAGGTGCAAACTGAGCATGAAACATAGTAACAAAAAAAGAGATAGTTGAACTCTGTAGTACTAAGATATGTGTAGCAATGAATATAGGAATATAGACATGCAATACTGCTATGGAAAACATGTAAAAAGTTAGATACTTGGCACACCAAAATGGCCAGTTTTATGTGAGCCCAATGGCCAACTTCAAGGAAATCTCCTAATGCATTATAGTAGGCTGGGATCCAACGTTAGGAGGAAACCTTGAAATTGGCTGTTGGGCTGACATAGCACACAAAAATGCCCAGTTTTTTGTGAGCCCAACAGCCAATGGCAAGGCAACCTCTTAATGCATTATAGTAGGCAGGGATCCAACGTTAGGAGGAAAAATTGACATTGGCTGTTGGGCTCACATAGCACAAAAAATGGCCAGTTTTATGTGAGCCCAACAGCCAATGGCAAGACAACCTCCTGATGCATTATAGTAGGCAGGGATCCAACGTTAGGAGGAAATTTTGATGTTGGCTGTTGGGCTCACAGCACACAAAAATGGCCAGTTTTATGTGAGCCCAATAGCTAACATCAAGGCAACCTCCTAATAAATTATAGTAGGTAGGGATCCAACGTTAGGATGTCACCTTGATGATGGCTGTTGGGCTCACATGGCACATAAAAATGGCCAGTTTTATGTGAGCCCAACAACAAACGGCAAGGCAACCTCTTGATGCATTATAGTAGGCAGGGATCCAGCGTTAGGAGGAAACCTTGACGTTGGCTGGCCAGTTTTATGTGAACCCAACAGCTAACATTAGGGCAGCCTCCTAATGCATTATAGTAGGCAGGGATCCAACGTTAGGAGGAAACCTTGACGTTGGCTGTTGGGCTCGCATAGCACACAAAAATGGCCAGTTTTATGTGAGCCCAACAGCCAATGTCAAGGCAACCTCCTGATGCATGATAGTAGGCAGAGATCCACCGTTAGGAGGTCACCTTGACGTTGGCTGTTGGGCTCACATAGCACACAGAAATGGACAGTTTTATGTGAGCCCAACAGCTAATGTCAAGGCAACCTCCTAATGCATTATAGTAGGCAGAGATCCAATGTTAGGAGGTCATCTTGATGTTGGCTGTTGGGCTCACATAGCACAGAAAAATGGCCAGTTTTATGTGACCCCAACAACCAACTTCAAGGCAACTTTTTAATGCATTATAGTAGGCAGTGATCCAACATTATGAAGTCACCTTGATGTTGGCTGTTGGGCTCACATTGCACACAAAAATGGCCAGTTTTATGTGAGCCCAACAGCCAATGTCAAGGCAACCTTCTGATGCATTATAGTAGGCATGGATCCAATGTTAGGACCTTGCCTTGACATTGGCTGTTGGGCTCACATACAACTGACCATTTTTATGTGCTAAGTATCTAATTTTTTGCATTTTTTCCATAGCAGAATTGAATGTCTATATTCCTATATTCAATGTCACACATATCTTAGCACTACAGAGGGCAACTGTCTCTTTTTTTTCTTTTTTTGCTACCTGGGTAGGCTGACTGATCAGTGGTCGCAAAATGGGTCCTTGGATTAGTACCGTCAGTGCATAATTGGCCCTGTTGTCGGCTTATTACCTGTAAATGTACAACCATTTATGAAAACTTTTCAATTTTCACTGTTTTAACTAAAAAACATTGTCGGCTCCCTCTGATCTTTAACAGAGAATTTTGACTTTTGATGTAATCACCGAAAAGAGATTTTTTTTTTAGTTTGCAGAAACATAACAGCAGAAAGTGCGGCTGCTCCGCCGAGTTCATGTAACATTTAAGCTGCCAAGCTTCATTAAATGATATTATAGGAGCCTGACAGACAAGATAATTGAATCGCTTACCCAATGCCACTGGGAAGACGAGCGCTCCCGTATAACCTGCTCATACAGTTGACTTTTCTTATCGGAGTCTTGTATCTGCCAGAAAGTCTGTTTGTTTGTGACGTACATTGCAAACAGAATGAAATCTTTACTGCATGTAAGTCAATTAAGGAGCTGGTGCGTTCCATAAGATCTGCAGAGTCCTTACCCTTTCTGCCCCACACCTCCAATATATACTGTATACACACGCTGACCGACAGCAGTCGTGCGATCAGAGTATATCATTGTGTATCATTTTGTATAGGTTCGTATTCTAGGCGTGGTGCTCTGTCCATTGTGTGTACTCTTTGTGTGTACATTGTCATGTATGCAGGTTAATCACCCCCTGCCGGGCTTTTGTCCTTAAGTCTGGGGGAGGGGGGCCTGGGATCCACCTAAACTCTCTGCTTTACTGAGGGATTATTCATTCTGGCTGATTTGAAGAGAGAAGTAGGAAGACTCATCCTCTGGGGGAGAAGCTGCGGCTCCTATTTATCCCTTACTGGACTATATCCGTGTTTCTGGACTATTTTACCCTCTGTGTGGTGGATTATTTTATGGACCTTCTGGATTGCATGGAATAAATATTCTTTGGATTGTTCAATCATCTCTCGCTCTGTTGATAGTGTAATATCGGAGAAAAACCCTGTGACAGATACATAATAATTTGTTAATTAGGTGACTACACTCTTGTAAAGGTGGTGTCACATCCTCACCGGAGTCCACTCCAGCGACTTCTGCTTCGGTCACCAGGTGTCGCTGTATTCCTGCTGCGGATAGTGTTGGCGATAGGGGAGAAGTCAGTGTCAGTGGATCTGGTGGGCACAGTCTCCACCCATCCACTAGGCTGGGTTTCCCTGGGACCTACAGTACCTCTGGCTGACTGTAGGTGGCGTGTGCCTTCCAGCTGCAGTTGCCACCATTCAGCTACAGCCAATAGGAAGACACCACACCCTTCTAATTCCCCCGCCTATCTGCTGGTCGCTGCCAGATATAGTTTTGTAGTCCTGCTTATTTCTGGTTCTCGCTCTGCTCAAAATATTGATCCCTGTGTTTTGACAACTGCCTGCACACTGACTACTCTCCTGCCAGCCACCTCCAGTTTTGACCTATGCCTGGTTTTCTGACTACGCCCTTGTCTGCCGATTTTATCCCTTTTCTGTATCTCCTGGTTTAACTCTGCCTGTCATCTACTCTTCTTGGACTCCGTTTTGACCTCTGGCTGATTTTCTGACTATGCCCTTGTCTGCAGATTTTGTCCCTTTTCTGTATTTCCTGGTTTGACCCTGCCTCTCAACTACTCTTCTTAGACTCAGTTTTGACCTCTGCCTGATTTCCTGACTGTCCTTGTCTTCCGATTTTGTCCCTTTTCTCTATCTCCTGGTTTGACCCTGCCTGACGACTACTCTTCTTGGACTCAGCCTTCCACAGGTAGCGATCTCCAGGGCCCTGTAGTAATTCCAAATCCCTATATAGGGGTTAGAGGGTTTTGGGGTTCTCTGGATCCTGCTTAGTGAGTGGCTTTCCTCCAGCCTGTCTGTAACAGCCATTCTGAGACTGTGGATCCAGGCAGGCATCACATGTGGCCATATAGGTGCATAAGTAGCCCTACTATCTCTTTTTCACTCCATGAGTGCAACAGAGTGTGAATGTGTTCTTAGTAACAATAGGTTGATAATTGGCTACCAGCCATCTCCAGTAGCTGCTTATCTCCATTGAGAACAAAGGATCAGGCATGTTGAAATCCCACATGCTCAATCTTTATTACTCCTTGAAATCTGCTGCCAGGCTACAGTTGAGACCCTTCCATGCCCGTTTGATGGTGTCTTCCATGCTCATTGTGCTGAAGTTGAAGTTTTTTAAGTTTTTGGTTGACGTGTAATGTAGGTCAAGGGCGAGCTTTCACTGCAGTATCACGCTACAGAAAATACGCTTCCCAAATAAAAGAGTGGGATGGGCAGGATGTAGTGCCCTCAATAGCCCTTTCCAGTCTGCTGTACCTGACTAGGACTAGGACTGGACTCACCTGGCCACACTCGGCTCTCTCTGGCCATAGCATCAACTAACTCTAAGATGGATCGGGCTCCTCACCTCTTGGCTACTTCCACAGCTTAACTCTTTCCCATACCTATTTCTACAAGAACTATCTAAACAGGCCACTAGATGGCAACATCTTCTCATTTATATTATAACTTACATCCATACATTACTCTATGCCTAAACACTTCACATTAATTAGCAACATCTTATTATGATGTGGTGGTTGGGGTCTTCAGCGGCAGGAACACGGCCACCTCCATAGTTTGGTATGTTTCATTCATTTTCACACCCCCTGATATGCAATTTGCACCTTGCTCATAATTTCAGACTTTTCTTATGTGGACGTGTCCCTTTCAGTAATACATGCTGAATATGAAGGCTTGTGTGTCCAGGATACTGCTGATTTCACTAGCTGATACATCAGCACAGCTTCATTCCTGGAGTGATTTCTCCCACTGCCGATGTGGGATCTCTTCATCCTTCTGACTTTTGGAAATGCTGGCAAGACCAAAATCTCCTCTATCTGATCCAAGTACTTACCCCAGAGTAATCCAGAGATCTATGGGTTGGAGATAGATCTCCCTGAGAATCTGCCTTCAGAGCTTATTTTAAATTAAAAGTGTCACAGAGAGAAATTAAAATCCATAAGGCATTTCTGGAAAGGCGACCTATCCATCTCACCCCCCCACCCCCCCACATAGAGTATATAGGATTAATTATAACTGGTGAAGATAGAGGGAGAGTTGAAACTTCAAGCTCCATTGAAGTAATCCCTCCTGGTGTGGACAGGTAATTGCTATCCAGCAGATGTACCATAAAGACTGGGATTTGTGTATACTTCTGTCACCTCTGAAGTCAGCTCTGCTGAATTTCAAAAGATTGTCCCAGACTTTTGGACACTGGTGGTCAGTGATGAATATTGGGATTTTTATCCATCCAATATTAATGGGAGGTACATTTTCAGCATCATGATTAGTAGTGGAAGAACATGCATGTTTTTACATAATTTGAAGCTTATAGGCAGGACTTACAGTTAACATTGGGCAGGTGGAAGACAATACATATATCATTGCGATGAAGTAGATGGGAGAAAAGTTTTAATCCGCGCTGCCAGAAGAAGAACACTGAAGATCGATAAAAATTAGAACATCTGATTTTATTGTTCTACGTGTTTCACAGCTGTATAACTCCTTCTTCAGGAAAAAAAATCAATAATGTACACTCAATACATATATTATATTTCCTATCTATGGAAAGATAAAATCACCATAGGAAATATGGCGGTAAATTCATCCTCCTGGAACCTCTGGGGGCGAAGATATCCTGAAAGTTGGTGATCTCATAATTTTCAGAGACTAAAACCCCATCCAAGACCAGCCCTTTAAGGAGTCACAAGAGAGGATATATGTGGGTGTAATGTGTGCTAATAAAATAAAATGTCACTTTATGATCCTTGTTCAATGCCAGGAAGGTTCATTGCCATGTAGGATTGTTCCATGTTTCATTGGAGTCCTTCCCTCCATAAATCTCAGCCATTTCTGTGACACAAGTTTAGTAATTTTCTTTCGTTATTCCTTATTATGCAATTGTATATGATGTATTTTTTGGCCCCTTTGTAACATCCTTTGTATAGTTTTTATAAACACTGCCTTACTTTTGGATTAAATATATAAAATTTAATAGCTTTGTTCCTCTTGCTCTATACAACGCATCCTCAAAGCTATATGCTACTTGTAACGGTTGTCCAAACAGCCTGTATTAGCAATTGGTGGTGGCTTTTAGTAGTTGCTTGTTTATTGTGGGGTTGACAGTGACCGTACCGAGGTAGATATATATTCTATGAGTTGGATTCCAATGTGTATATATTATACCCTCACTGTGAGATAATAATAGTGGAAACAGCCATGGCCACGTCCATTAATCATTAGTCAATTGCATGATTTTCCTGATGATTGAGGGCACCAGAGTCCTGTTCGTAACAAAAGGCAACATTAATAGTGTGAGACATGTAATGACTGACAGTCCGCTCTCCTAACCTACATGTCTCACACTGGTAGCATCTCCTTTCATATACTATAAGCTCTTTAGGCAGATACTCGGAGAGATCTCTATCCCAGGAATAGATCTTAATAGCTCATTTACATTTTAAGAAAAATGTTGGGGTTTTTTTTGGGGGGGGGGGGTAAGGCATTTGATCATAGATGCCAAGGTAGGTCTGGGGCCTTCTCTTCAAGAAATAGCTGTCTCTTTTTATAGCTTTAATCAATTCCTGTTCTGTATGAACATTCTTCTGCCATTGTCACTTACCTCTCCCCCTTTTTCTTGCGGCACATGACCCCAACATCACCAGGGGGCAATAAAGAGCACACGAAAAAGCTCGGCCCACTAGGACAACTCACCTTATTCCCAATGCATACTTGGCATACAACAGCCTTATCTAATATATAAGCTGTGTGTATGTGTGTATCGCTCCATCGTATTTAAAATCACAAAATTTTGCACAGATGCCTCATTTGACTCAAGGAATATCATAGACTATGTTTTGAGGGGAAAACTTAACCCCGTGCTTTACAGTTATTCGCCGAAAAATTACATTCAAGTCAATGGCACTGGGAGCTAGAGGTCATTAATAAGAGCTGGGATTGGTTGCTATAGGCAATGAAGGAAATTCATTGTAGAAGAAGCTTATGTGTGAGGTAATATGATGTCTGTGGAGGGACGGATAGAGAGAGACAGAGAGAGAGGAAGATAGATAGATAGACAGAGGCAGAGAGAGACAAACAGAGAGGCAGAGAGATGGATAGACAAAGATAGGCAGAGACGGACAGACAGAAACCGACAGATATATAGAGAGAGGCAGAAAGAGACAGAGTGAGACAGACAGAGAGACAGAGACAAACAGAGAGAGAGGCAGAGAGATGGATAGACAAAGATAGTATTACTCACAGCAAGTTGGGCTGCAGTGTGTACATCGCCCTGGCCAAAAACTGATGCTTTAGCAGGATACAGCTAAACCCCCACTAAGTGAAGGCATCACAGGTGCAGGAGAAGCAGATCACACACACACCTTCATGGAATGGAGGGGAGGTGACTGCTAGATGATAAAACTGCACACAAGTGGCTTGCATAGAGCGCTGTTCACATGCAGATGACACAGTCACAAACCCGCAGCCTATTAGGTAACGCCCTTCTATTAGATCAGGCGGGCTGCCAAGCCGTACTCCACTGTATATCATGCACGGACAGACACTCTACAATGCAAGGCCCAACAGAAGGCCCATGAAGGTGTGTGTGTGATCTGCTTCTCCTGCACCTGTGATGCCTTCACTTAGTGGGGGTTTAGCTGTATCCTGCTAAAGCATCAGTTTTTGGCCAGGGCGATGTACACACTGCAGCCCAACTTGCTGTGAGTAATACTTGATTTTTGGAGGACATTATCCTCTTATTGTTGCTTTTTTTATAGACAAAGATAGGCAGAGACGGACAGACAGAAACCGACAGATATATAGAGAGAGGCAGAAAGAGACAGAGTGAGACAGACAGAGAGACAGAGACAAACAGAGAGAGAGGCAGAGAGATGGATAGACAAAGATAGGCAGAGACGGACAGACAGAAACCGACAGAGATATATAGAGAGAGGCAGAGAGAGACACAGAGAGAGAGCGAGACAGAGAGAGAGAGGCAGAGAGAGACACAGAGAGAGACAGAGTGAGACAGACAGAGAGACAGAGAGAGGCAGAGACAGACAGAGAGAGACAAACAGAGAGACACAGAGACAGAGAGAGAGACAGAAGGACATAGAGAGGCAGAGACAGGCAGATAAAAACACAGAGAGACAGAGAGAAACACAGAGACAGACAGAGAGAAACAGAGAGGCAGAGACAGACATAGAGACAGACATAGAGACAGAGACCGACAGACAGAGAGACCGACAGACAGAGAGACCGACAGACAGAGAGACCGACAGACAGAGAGACCGACAGACAGAGAGACCGACAGACAGAGAGACCGACAGACAGAGAGACCGACAGACAGAGAGACCGAGACAGACATAAAGACCGACAGACAGAGAGACAGAGACAGACAGAGAGACAGACAGACAGAGAGACAGACAGACAGAGAGACAGACAGACAGAGAGACAGAGATAAAGAGACAGAAACAGACAGTCGGAGAGGCAGAGTGAGAGATGGACAGAGAGAAACAGAGAGAATGAGAGAGTTGGAGAGTGGAAGAGAGACACTTAGTTACTATCCTGGGCAATACAGGGTACTACAGCTAGTGTATATATATGTGTGTGTGTATATATATATATATATATATATATATATATATATATATAAATATATATATATATTGTGAGGTAGCGCGGTCGGCTGCGCAGCAGAAGACACGGGATCCAGGCATCAAGGTTCACAGCACACGGTGTTTAATGTCCAAACAAAAATCCACAGCAATATACATGTCTCTCCAGCAGAGACTCAGGGAGTTGTGATCACTCCCTCACACCCGGCACACCTGCCCTCGTTCCTGATTCTATTTAACCCTTCCTTCAGTCTGTAGGGAAACAGCATTAACCCTATAGTGGATTCACTTTCTATCATGGAGTGAGCACAACCTGGGCGAGACATACCGGCCGTCATAGATAACCCCGGTCACAGTCTCACATACCCCCCCCCTCAGTTCAAGCGTGTGGGGTTGAACTCCAGCCATCAAACACGGGCCGCGGGACAAGGCATCGGCGTTGCCCTGCAACCTACCGGCCCGGTGTTCAACCGTAAACCGGAAGTTCTGCAGAGAAAGGAACCACCGGGTAACCCGGGCATTCCGTTCCTTGGCGGACCTCATCCAGACCAGTGGAGAGTGATCCGTCACCAAGCGAAACTGCCGTCCCAGCAGGTAATAGCGTAGGGACTCCAAGGCCCACTTGATCGCCAGGCACTCCTTCTCCACTACGCTATAATTCCGCTCGGGAGGGGTGAGCTTCCTACTTAAGAAGGTGACGGGGTGTTCCTCCCCCTGAACCACCTGAGACAGCACTGCCCCCAGGCCGACCTCCGAGGCGTCAGTCTGTACTATGAACTCCTTCCGGAAATCAGGGTTGACAAGAACGGGCCGTCCGCACAGGACCCCCTTCAGGGCCCGGAAGGAGTCCTCGGCCTGCGGAGTCCAGCGCACCATGACGGACTTCTTGCCTTTGAGAAGGTCAGTCAAGGGGGCTGATAGTCCCGCAAAATCCTTTACAAACCTCCTGTAGTACCCCACGATACCCAGGAAGGCCCTAACCTGCTTCGTGGTCAGGGGTCTAGGCCACTTCTGGATCGCCTCAACCTTGTTAATTTGGGGCTTAATCACTCCTTGGCCTATCACGTAGCCCAAGTAGCGGGCTTCCGTGAGTCCCAATGCACATTTCTTGGGATTGGCTGTCAATCCGGCTGTTCGAAGCGCGTCCACCACCGCTTGTACCTGTTCCAAGTGGGTCTGCCAATCGGAGCTGTAAATAATGATGTCATCCAGGTACGCTGATGCATACGCCTGGTGGGGTTCCAGCACTAAGTCCATCAACCTCTGGAACGTGGCCGGAGCGCCATGTAACCCAAAAGGCAAGACAACATAGTGGAAGAGACCCTCCGGCGTAACAAAAGCTGTTTTCTCCTTGGCGGACTCCGTTAGTGGCACCTGCCAGTACCCTTTGGTCAGGTCGAGCGTGGTAAAATATCGCGCCTGTCCCAGCCTATCAATCAGCTCATCCACCCGGGGCATGGGGTAGAGATCGAACTTGGATATTTCGTTCAATCTCCTAAAGTCATTGCAGAACCTTAAGGAGCCATCGGGTTTTGGTATTAGGACAATCGGACTAGCCCATTCACTCCGGGATTTTTCGATGACCCCCAGGCGTAACATTGTCTTTACTTCCTCCGATATGGCTTGTCGTCGAGCCTCCGGCACCCGGTATGACTTCAGGCGTACCTTCAGGTGGGGCTCGGTGACAATATCATGTCGTATCAGACTGGTCCTACCGGGCAGCTCGGAGAAGACATCGGGGTTCTGCTGAACCAACCGTCTGGCCTCTCGCCTCTGTTGCTTGGTGAGGGCTTCTCCAATCCTTACTTCCGGTTCGTCCTCTCCGGAGGTCGCTGGAGCCGGATGTGAACGACCCGAAGAGGAGGGAGGTGGGGAAAAAACAGCCATCAGGCTTTCCCGTTCCTGCCAAGGTTTTAATAGGTTGACATGGTATATTTGTTCAGGTTTCCGCCTACCGGGCTGCAATACTTTATAGTTAACCACCCCTACTCTTTCCTTTATCTCGTAGGGGCCTTGCCACTGAGCCAGGAATTTGCTCTCCGCCGTGGGGATCAATACCAACACCCGATCCCCGGGTTTAAAGGTCCGCACGGTGGCTTGTCTATTGTAGCCGCCGCTTTGCGCGGCCTGAGCCTCCTGTAAATGCTCCTTCACAATTGGCATGACCGCGCTTATGCGGTTCTGCATTCCTAAAATGTGTTCGATCACACTTTTATGGGGGGTGGGCTCTTGTTCCCATGTTTCCTTTGCCAGGTCCAACAATCCCCGGGGATGTCGCCCGTATAACAACTCAAAAGGCGAAAACCCCGTGGATGCCTGTGGCACCTCACGGATGGCAAACATCAAATAGGGAAGCATCATATCCCAGTCTTTCCCGTCTTTTGAAATCACCCTTCTTAGCATGGTTTTCAGGGTTTTATTGAAACGCTCGACTAAACCGTCCGTTTGAGGATGATACACAGACGTACGCAACTGCTTGATCTGGAGTAGCCGGCATAGCTCTTTGGTCACTTTAGACATGAATGGGGTCCCCTGATCCGTAAGGATCTCCTTGGGCAACCCCACCCGGCAGAACACAGCAAACAACTCCCGAGCTATAAGCTTTGCTGCAGTATGTCTGAGAGGTATCGCCTCGGGATACCGGGTGGCATAGTCAACGATCACTAGGATGTGTTGGTGCCCTCGAGCGGACTTTACGAGGGGCCCCACCAGATCCATCCCTATCCGTTCAAAAGGGACTTCTATAATGGGTAACGGTACCAACGGACTGCGAAAATGGGTCAGGGGTGCAGTAAGCTGACACTCCGGGCAGGTTTCGCAGAACCGTTTTACCTCCCCAAAGACCCCGGGCCAATAGAACCTTTGCAATATTCGCTCCTGCGTTTTCTTGACCCCTAGGTGACCACTCATCAGGTGTTTATGAGCCAAGTCGAGGACCCGCCGGCGATGCGGCTGGGGCACCACCAACTGTTCTACCCCTACGCCCCGTATTTCATCTACCCGGTAGAGTAAATCCTGCTTAAGAGCGAAATGGGGGTACCTTACCTGGGCACCGGGCAGCTGTGCCACCCCGTCAACTACTGTCACCCGACTCCGGGCATGTATTAACGTAGGGTCCTGGAGTTGGGCTGTCCCAAACGTATCCGGGGACGCCTCCAACTCCGGGATGGGCTCGACCGTCTCAGCCTCTCCTGCCAATACCTCTAGGGGCGACCTATCGGGTTCACACTCTGTCCCTATCATGGTGACCCCTACGGCAGGTGTCCCGGATTCAGGATTGTAGGGCTCAGGTCCCGGACCGACCAATATCTGAGGGGACTTAGGGGGTCCCCTCCATAAAGTCCAAAAATAGGGCAGATCCCTTCCTAGGATCACGTCATAAGGAAGAGTGTTAAGAAGTCCCACCTCATGTTGCACCTGACCGCAAGGTGCTGTGATGGTGACAATCCCCGTGGGATAGTCGCGGCGGTCCCCATGTATGCAAACCACCCCCACGGTGCGTCCTGTGGCCTTTACTTTAGCTCTCAAGGTGGATCGCACAAGGGTCACTAAGCTTCCGGAATCCAACAATCCTGTAACCGGACATCCATTCACCTGTATTTGGCACAAGTGGGGCTCTGTCTCTGGGGAGACCAGGTCAGCGGTACACACCACCTGAGCATACATTGAACCCCGCCGGGTAACCCCACAATCCATGGGCTCCGTGGTCAGGGGACACTGGGCTTCCATATGTCCCACCCGCTGGCACCGCCAACATCTAATAGGGAAGGAAACCCCCTTGACAAGTTGTCGTTTAGGGTACATGGCCTTCCGGACCTCAGGAACGGCGGGCGCGGCCTCAGCCAGGATGGTAGCGGACTCCTGTACCGGTGTCGGCGGTGGGTCCTTGGCCCTAGGCTTGGAGGGGCCGGACCGACGGGCGGTACGCAAAGTCTCAGTGTCCCGTATCAAGTCCTGCGTAGCCACATGCCGCTCTACCAGGGACACTAATTGGTCCAGGGTACTCGGGTCACCCTGTCCTACCCACCGTTGAACGGTGACGGGTAAAGTGCGCACAAAACGATCCACTACTACCCTTTCCACCATTTGCGCCGGGCTCAGAGTGTCAGGCTGCAACCACTTTTTTACAAGATGTAATAAGTCATAGGCCTGGGAGCGTACGGGTTTGGCTTCCTCATAGAACCACTGATTTACCCGCTGAGCCCGTACATAGGTATTCACCCCCAACCGAGCCAGTATTTCGGCTTTCAGGGTCACATAGTCAATGGCGTCCTCGGTACCGAGGTCCAGGTACGCTTTTTGGGGTTCCCCCGTCAGATAGGGCGACAATACCTCAGCCCACTGCGGGGTCGGCAGCTTTTCCCGCTCGGCCACCCGCTCAAACACCGCCAGGAACGCTTCCACATCATCACCCGGGGTCATCTTTTGCAACGCTTGTCTCACCGCTTTCCGGACGCTGCCGTCGTCACCCGGTCCCGGGGTTGTTGCTGCCGGTCCGGCACGGATCGACTTGGCCAGGAGAACCATCTGTTCTTGGTGCCTTTTTTCCTGCAATTGTAAGGCTTGCTGCTGACGTGCATTGGCCTGCTCCATCTGTTCTTGGTGCCTTTTGTCCTGCACTTGCAAGGATTGCTGCTGACGTGCATTGGCCTGCTCCATCTGTTCTTGGTGCATTTTGACCTGCACTTGCAAGGATTGCTGCTGACGTGCATTGGCCTGATCCAACTGTTCTTGGAGTTTTTTTTCCTGCACTTGCAAGGATTGGAGCAGGTGTGCATTGGTCTGTTGCTGCTGTGCATTAGCCTGTTGCTGCTGTGCATTAGCCTGAGCCAAATGCTTTAGTATGTCCTCCATGGCGTCGCCGGGTTTGGGCTGTAGTATAGCCGCTCGAATCCAGGACATGCGCAGCTGGGTCACCAGGGATGGATGCTACACCTCACCGGCTGTCATGCCCGCCGATTCTCCACCATATGTGAGGTAGCGCGGTCGGCTGCGCAGCAGAAGACACGGGATCCAGGCATCAAGGTTCACAGCACACGGTGTTTAATGTCCAAACAAAAATCCACAGCAATATACATGTCTCTCCAGCAGAGACTCAGGGAGTTGTGATCACTCCCTCACACCCGGCACACCTGCCCTCGTTCCTGATTCTATTTAACCCTTCCTTCAGTCTGTAGGGAAACAGCATTAACCCTATAGTGGATTCACTTTCTATCATGGAGTGAGCACAACCTGGGCGAGACATACCGGCCGTCATAGATAACCCCGGTCACAGTCTCACAATATATATATATATATATATATATATATATATATATATATTATATAAGGGATTTTATACAAAAATCCACAAAGAACCAGCGCTAGATGGGTTTTTTTATATATAATTTTATTAAAGAAAATATTGCTATCCTTGTTCCAAGGCAGGGTATTTAATAGTACACAATACACTAAAAAATTTTCTTAGAACCACATATACCAGAAAAAACACAATATAAATAAGTCAGAATTGAAAATACAAATAAAAATAAAGATAGAAATAAAAATATTAATAATAATAAAAATATGAAAGATAAATCAAAAACCACACAAAGGGTTTTGGTATAAACCCGTTTCCTCAGAGGTGATCCGATATTCACAATAATTAATTTCTAACTCAGCTATCGTAATGCCCCGGCCGGTGGCATATACTTGATTTAGTAAAATATTGTGACTGATAGCATATAGGTGTACCACACCACCTCTGACTAATTTGCAAGCCTATTTTGCACACATCAAGCTTTGCACAAAATGTTGTAGAAATCAGAAACCCTCAATCCCCAATGTGATGTCAGTGGGATTTGCCAGCAGATTTTGATCTGTAGTAATATAGACCTGATTCCTCCGTTAGATAAACTGAAGTTGTTGTCAATGCAGGATTAACTTGTTAAATTTTCCAAGCACCTACTTGGAAGCATGTGGTCGTGAACAATACAGGTTGTGGAGGAGATGTCAGGTTACCACAAACCCCTTAGTTAGAGTCTCTAGACCACTTTACGGTGCCACAACTAAGCGGTCCCGTATTGTCCCAGTTCCCCAGCAGCTAGGTACAGTCGCTGGAAGCACCGATTATTTGCTGCAAATATAATGTGTGATCAGCAGTTTTACTCAACCTCTCCAGCGGGCAGTCCGATCTGTGTCCAGTGTGAGCTGAATGTGTCCACACACCGAGGGAGTTTACTTGGCAAGCTGTCACTACACAGGTAAAGCAGACAGTGCAAGATTCCAATCCAGTCCACTTCCAATGTGAACAATGAGTAGCCGTAGAGGGCACCACTGGAGGATGGTTGCAAGCAAGAATAACAGCGGTAACTTCTCAACCTTTTCAGCAGACAGTCCGGACCGTGTCCTTTAGAGGCTGACTAGTGCTGCACAAGGGAGAGGTTGTTTGACAGAGTATCACCACACAGGTGGAGTAGGCAAAGCAGAGTCTTAATCCGACGCGCGTTTCGGGGGCGTGTGTGGCGCCCCTGACCTGGTCAGGCACCACTGAGTACTGCACCCATGCTGGGGACAGTACAATACAGGTAATCCAGAAGGCTGACTGGGGTGTGGTACACAGGCGCATAGTGATCAGGTCTCACACATGTACCTTTGAGAGGACCCCTGGGGATCCCAGGAGGGGGCAAAGCCTATACCTCCACTGGAATAGTGGCAGGGGGTCAAAAGCCTCCATCTCCTCTCAAGGGGTGTGGTGGAGAGTCTGGTTGCTAGGTGGCGTAGGCAAGAACAGGAGAGGAGGGGCAGTGAGTCAGTTAGAGGAGAACTCCAGAGGGCTCAGTGAGGAGCAGACCTGTGGGGTTGATGCTGTCTAACAGCGCCCGCGCAGTGGCTACTGACGGGGGAGAACGGTCAACTAGGAGTGCTGCCTGAAAGCCAGCTTCAGCTAGAGAGAAAGCACGGAGTGGGAAGTAAGGAGACTGCTAGAGAGCACCAGGCCCAACCGGGCGGCAGATCCCGAAGCGAAGATAGATCCAGCTTTCTTCTGCTAAACCTGCCGGTGTGGGGCTCTCAAAGCCCACACCACAACACCACAAAAGCCGCAGCCACGTAACCGCAGTGAGGGCCCATAGGTCACAGGAGGCAAGAAGCTGGAGTGGCCTGGTCCGGGGAACAAGCAAACGGCAAACAAAAGGGGGAGAGAGGCTGCAGCATCTTCCCTGGGCGACCCCCATAGGGACTAAAAGTCGGGGTCACCCCAAACCACCAAGGGCTAAGGAAGGCGAGTCAGTAGTCACCCTCATAAAGTCAGCCTGAAGGATACCTGGTTCCCATCTGGTTCATCTCAGCTACGCCCGGGCTACTCACCCTGCCATCAAATGTGAGTAAAGCCCTTGAAAGACAATTCTGCCTGTGTGGAGTTATTCTGCGCCTTGTGGTACTACAAACCTACACCGGGCCCTGGGGCTTGCCTCACTCTCAGGAGGCTATTCCAACTAACTGCACACACCATCAGCCCCAGGCGACCCTCAACCTGCAGTGGCGGTCCCCACTGACCGCAATACTGAGAGTGGCGTCACGATCAAAACTGAAGATTCCCTACCTGTGACCAGATCCAGCTGAGTGGAGTCCCTGAAGGTATGCACCGATACTGCACATGTGGGGCTTCACATCTGGCGTCACGAACAGGATAAGGACTAGACCTGTTCAGACAGGTGACCATGTGCCTGGGCGGTCCGCTTGAAAAATTGGAAGCGCCGCCATATTGCCACCATGAAAAGCGCGCTGAAAAACAACAGCAGCCCGCGCTGGGAGAAGTTACCGCCCACGAAGAGGTGTGGCTACCCAGAGATCCTCTGCAGAGTTCGGAGCTTGCCAGCAAAGAGAGCGGAAGCGTCCGGAGACGGCGGAGCAGAGGAGAAGCCAGCAGCTTGCTAATGAAGATGGCGTCTGAGTGCAGAGACTCAGAGCCAGGCTCCGCTGCCTGGTGGTGTCGGGAGCTTGCTGAGTTCTGCGATCAACTGGAAGCCAGGGTCGGAAGGCTGATCAGAGAGGGACGCGAGGAGTTCCTATGGATGACCGCGGCGGTTCGGGCCTACGAGGAGAGAGCCGCGCACCGAGTGCCAGATCGGGCGGTGACAACTCAGACCCCGATGCTGCCAACGATGGGTGAGTCGAGTGATGCCCCGGCTAGCGCAAGTGCCCCGACCCCTACTGCCACGCCCGCGGTCCCTGAAGAGGCGCCCGGCGCGGCGACGCTGAGCCAGGCCGCAGCCACGCCAGGTGCGGCCCGCCAAGCCCAGGCCGCCGCAGCGATGCCCTGCTCGGCCCGCCAAGACCCGGCCGCCGCAGCGATGCCCTGCTCGGCCCGCCAAGCCCAGGCCGCCGCAGCGATGCCCTGCTCGGCCCGCCAAGCCCCGGCCGACGCAGCGATGCCCTGCTCGGCCCACCAAGACCCGGTCCCTGCAGCGATGCCCAGCCCAGCCTGCACAGACCCCATCGCAGCTGCGACGCCGATCCAGGCCGCCGCCATGCCAGGCGCGGCCCGCCAAGACCAGGCCGCCGCCATGCCAGGCGCGGCCCGCCAAGACCAGGCCGCCGCCATGCCAGGCGCGGCCCGCCAAGACAAGGCTGACGTACCATTTACCCCGGCCTGCAAGGCCAGAGCAGACAAGGCTCCCCAGGTTCAGGAAGTCCCTGCTAGGCAATCCCTGGTAGGTGAGGACTCCGCATACTGGCAGCTAAAAGCCGACCTGGAAGCTAAGTTCCCACGGGAGATGGTGGAGCGGTACATGCTCCCTCCGCACACCCCGAAGAGTATCCCGACAGCTCCTGCAGCAACCACGGCAAAGAGTTCCCCACCTGGGCCGACAGAAAGAAGTCCATCCCCAGCACTGCTACCCAAGGAGTGCCAGGAAGAACTAAGGGGGGGAGGAGGCCAGGAGGTTGAGAGGCTGACTCCAGAGCCATACCCAGAGCCAGAGATGCTGCTCTATTCTCGCTGGGATGAGGAAGACCTGACACCATCTGCAGAAGAAGAACTGCCCAAAAGCCTTACCTGGGAGTTTGTGAGCTGCACCCTACAGAATCCAGCCCGTAAGACACACCGCAACAGAACGCAACTATCCCCTGCACCGTCATCCCCAGAGCAGAGAGAAGTCACCGTCAGAGACTTGCAAGAAAAACGAGCCCTGAGAAGGTCCAAAGCCCAGGCCAGAGGACCCCTTTTCAGAGGAGTAGTGGAGGATTTTAATCTGAGAAGTGGATACGGATTCATCGTAGCACCTGGTATCAAAGAAGGGATATTCGTCAACAGAAGAGATGTGAGAGCTCATCTGCCTCGAGGACACCCTGGCAGAAATCTAAAGATGGGAGATTCAGTCCAGTTTACTATGCATCAAGGCGAAAGAGGATTGTATGCCCTGGACGTAACACAAAGTCCTAAAGAAAGAGAAGGAAGACAAAGCAGAGAAAAAGAACCTACGGATGAGACGACCACAGACGACGATAAAGAGCAGGAAAGCAGCAGGTGCCACCGCCATACAGGCTCAAGCCCTGGTAAAGAGGAGTAAAGTAAAGTAAAGAAAGAAGTTACCAGTTAAAGTTTTGAAAAAGTTTGTTTTGCAACGTTCTCAAGTTTAAGCATGTGCCCACAAAAACTATTGTGAGAAAACCATAAACCTTAAGGCTATGAACTGGCTATAGCCACAAACTCTCGCAGTGTAAATAGTTACACCAGAGGGCACCACCGCCACCAGAGTCAGCCTGTTTAGGGGCTTGGCTCGTCTGCAACCAGGAGGAGCCCGTCCGTATATAGGGCCTTGGCTCACCTGCAACCAGAGAGCACGCCTGTTTATGGGGCCTTGGCTCACCACCACAAGGAGGGTACCTGGTCAGCACCAACTGTGGAGGCCGCCTCTACATCCTGCCAGAAGAGGCTGAAGGCGCGGATCCACCAGGCCAGGTATACCCTGAAGACCACCAGCCCATGTAAGCCGCCTCTACATCCTGCCAGAAGTGGCTGAAGTCGCGGCCACCGTGAAAGGGTTTTGGGTGGGTTAACGGACTTGTGGGTGGAGGGTGGTGATGTATGGTACCTGGTGCTTTTAAATGTTTTACATGTTTTAATGTTTTATGCATTTTAAAATGTTGTCTTGCAGCCCGAGGACGTGCTGGTGATAACTAAGGGGGAATGTGGCGCCCCTGACCTGGTCAGGCACCACTGAGTACTGCACCCATGCTGGGGACAGTACAATACAGGTAATCCAGAAGGCTGACTGGGGTGTGGTACACAGGCGCATAGTGATCAGGTCTCACACATGTACCTTTGAGAGGACCCCTGGGGATCCCAGGAGGGGGCAAAGCCTATACCTCCACTGGAATAGTGGCAGGGGGTCAAAAGCCTCCATCTCCTCTCAAGGGATGTGGTGGAGAGTCTGGTTGCTAGGTGGCGTAGGCAAGAACAGGAGAGGAGGGGCAGTGAGTCAGTTAGAGGAGAACTCCAGAGGGCTCAGTGAGGAGCAGACCTGTGGGGTTGATGCTGTCTAACAGCGCCCGCGCAGTGGCTACTGACGGGGGAGAACGGTCAACTAGGAGTGCTGCCTGAAAGCCAGCTTCAGCTAGAGAGAAAGCACGGAGTGGGAAGTAAGGAGACTGCTAGAGAGCACCAGGCCCAACCGGGCGGCAGATCCCGAAGCGAAGATAGATCCAGCTTTCTTCTGCTAAACCTGCCGGTGTGGGGCTCTCAAAGCCCACACCACAACACCACAAAAGCCGCAGCCACGTAACCGCAGTGAGGGCCCATAGGTCACAGGAGGCAAGAAGCTGGAGTGGCCTGGTCCGGGGAACAAGCAAACGGCAAACAAAAGGGGGAGAGAGGCTGCAGCATCTTCCCTGGGCGACCCCCATAGGGACTAAAAGTCGGGGTCACCCCAAACCACCAAGGGCTAAGGAAGGCGAGTCAGTAGTCACCCTCATAAAGTCAGCCTGAAGGATACCTGGTTCCCATCTGGTTCATCTCAGCTACGCCCGGGCTACTCACCCTGCCATCAAATGTGAGTAAAGCCCTTGAAAGACAATTCTGCCTGTGTGGAGTTATTCTGCGCCTTGTGGTACTACAAACCTACACCGGGCCCTGGGGCTTGCCTCACTCTCAGGAGGCTATTCCAACTAACTGCACACACCATCAGCCCCAGGCGTCCCCTAACCTGCAGTGGCGGTCCCCACTGACCGCAATACTGAGAGTGGCGTCACGATCAAAACTGAAGATTCCCTACCTGTGACCAGATCCAGCTGAGTGGACTCCCTGAAGGTATGCACCGATACTGCACATGTGGGGCTTCACACGTGCACCGGCCCCCTTCCTCAAGGATGACTGGGCTATTGCCTAGGGCGCTATTTATGCGCATATTAAATTACTTAAAAAAAAAAAAAAAATAAATAAATTTTTTTAAGAGAACATCATAAATGGTATAAATTTGCTATAATAAGTTTCTTATATTCAAAGACACTCTTGGACCAGTGATACACTAATTTTAAGGTGTGTTACATATATACATATTTATCCATATCCATTACATCCATATATGGTCATATACTCTTTTTTTTTTTTTTTTTTTTTCTCTTTTCTTTTTTCCTTTTCCTTTTTTTTTTTTTTTTCTTTCTTTCTCTTCTCTTTTCTTTTCTCTTTCCTTTGTATCAATACCAGTATCTTTAATTCTTCTGCCTATTTTTATATATAAAACTATAAATTAATTAAAAGCAAACAGTTCAATGTCATTATTGAGTCCATATGGTTTTAAAGTATTCAATTCAAAAATCCATTGGCTCTCTGCTCGTGACATTTTTTTAATAAAATCGCCACCCCTCCAGTCCTTTGTTATTTTTTGCACACCCCATACTTCGGATCCCTTAAAAGACCCTCCATGTTTTAACGCATAATGTCTGGATAGGTGCACGCCCCCGAAACGCGCGTCGGATTAAGACTCTGCTTTGCCTACTCCACCTGTGTGGTGATACTCTGTCAAACAACCTCTCCCTTGTGCAGCACTAGTCAGCCTCTAAAGGACACGGTCCGGACTGTCTGCTGAAAAGGTTGAGAAGTTACCGCTGTTATTCTTGCTTGCAACCATCCTCCAGTGGTGCCCTCTACGGCTACTCATTGTTCACATTGGAAGTGGACTGGATTGGAATCTTGCACTGTCTGCTTTACCTGTGTAGTGACAGCTTGCCAAGTAAACTCCCTCGGTGTGTGGACACATTCAGCTCACACTGGACACAGATCGGACTGCCCGCTGGAGAGGTTGAGTAAAACTGCTGATCACACATTATATTTGCAGCAAATAATCGGTGCTTCCAGCGACTGTACCTAGCTGCTGGGGAACTGGGACAATACGGGACCGCTTAGTTGTGGCACCGTAAAGTGGTCTAGAGACTCTAACTAAGGGGTTTGTGGTAACCTGACATCTCCTCCACAACCTGTATTGTTCACGACCACATGCTTCCAAGTAGGTGCTTGGAAAATTTAACAAGTTAATCCTGCATTGACAACAACTTCAGTTTATCTAACGGAGGAATCAGGTCTATATTACTACAGATCAAAATCTGCTGGCAAATCCCACTGACATCACATTGGGGATTGAGGGTTTCTGATTTCTACAACATTTTGTGCAAAGCTTGATGTGTGCAAAATAGGCTTGCAAATTAGTCAGAGGTGGTGTGGTACACCTATATGCTATCAGTCACAATATTTTACTAAATCAAGTATATGCCACCGGCCGGGGCATTACGATAGCTGAGTGAGAAATTAATTATTGTGAATATCGGATCACCTCTGAGGAAACGGGTTTATACCAAAACCCTTTGTGTGGTTTTTGATTTATCTTTCATATTTTTATTATTATTAATATTTTTATTTCTATCTTTATTTTTATTTGTATTTTCAATTCTGACTTATTTATATTGTGTTTTTTCTGGTATATGTGGTTCTAAGAAAATTTTTTAGTGTATTGTGTACTATTAAATACCCTGCCTTGGAACAAGGATAGCAATATTTTCTTTAATAAAATTATATATAAAAAAACCCATCTAGCGCTGGTTCTTTGTGGATTTTTGTATAAAATCCCTTATATAATTTATTAAAACCTGGCTAAGTAAAGGGGTGTCTTTGCCAATAGAACCAAGCTGCAAGAATATAGCAGGTTTTTTTCAGGGTTAAGCGCTGCCATTTGCCTGCAGGCACTTTAGAATATATATATATATATATACACACACACACATATACATATATATACAAACACACACACATATATATAGGCTATGTTTACGGCACCATCGATGGGAAAATTAATTGTCATCTGAATTCCTCTTTAAGGGTGCCCGTTTTTAATAAAAAAAGAAAATCTGTTATGCCACAAATAAAAACCAACATAAATAAAGTGAAGGAGCGGAATAATCATTGTCTTCGGCTCCATCCTCTATATAAACATGAAGAAGCGCTTCCAGCTGTTTTGTCGCTTGTCGCCGCCGCTGCGTGCTGTTACTGCCTCCGTAGTGCATCTGATTGAGTAACCTGCCATCATATCTCACCCTTTAGTGAATCTCCGATACACAGTAGATCATGACAAATCTCAATCAATAGCGGTGAAGGTTAGCAGACTGCTTCTAGTCTCCGCACAAAAATAACCAAGAGCTACAGAAGAAATCAACGGGAAGACAGTCAATCCGGGCCGAGTAATGGATGACGTGATGGAAGGAAAAAAGGAGAAACTCCGACTATTAATCTGCTCTGACATGGAAATCATTGAAAGGCTTCATTTTTTTATTTTTTTTTTATTTTACAGACGTTTTTAGCATGTAAAATATTATCTTCTAAATCTTGTAATATGGCAATAATAATACTTTTTTCATGAGGCTATATGATTTTGGTGCAGACAGGCATGTATTCAACATATAGGCATGGTCTAGCTTGGAGGAAAAAAATATATATGATCTCTGCAGTATAAAAACACAAAATCCTTAGTGTATACAGCTGCTATGCAGAGCTATGTGTCTACATGGTTACAAACATCATCAAGCTGAGTGTAGGTGAACCCTGCCGAGTGTAGGTGAATCCCGCCGAGTGTAGGTGAATCCCGCCGAGTGTAGGTGAATCCCGCCGTGTGTAGGTGAACCCTGCCGAGTGTAGGTGAATCCTGCCGAGTGTAGGTGAACGCTGCCGAGTGTAGGTGAATCCTGCCGAGTGTAGGTGAACGCTGCAGAGTGTAGGTGAACGCTGCTGAGTGTAGGTGAACCCTGCCGAGTGTAGGTGAACCCTGCCGGGTGTAGGTGAATCCTGCCGAGTGTAGGTGAACCCTGCCTAGTGTAGGTGAAAAAAAGGGGAAGGTGGGTCTCAGCACCAATACTATATAATAAAACTTGGAAACTTTATTTTATTCATTAATATCGTCACAGGTTATCCAAAAAAGAACGCCATACAGCTTGCCACGCGGCTTGACGTGTTTCGGACAAAAAAGGGGAATTTAAAACCAGTTCTTAATCATAAGCCATAAGCCTAGTGTAGGTGAACGCTGCCGAGTGTAAGTGAACGCTGCCGAGTGTAAGTGAACGCTGCCGAGTGTAAGTGAACGCTGCCGAGTGTAGGTGAACGCTGCCGAGTGTAGGTGAACGCTGCCGAGTGTAGGTGAACGCTGCCGAGTGTAGGTGAACCCTGCCGAGTGTAGGTGAACCCTGCCGAGTGTAGGTGACTCCTGCCGAGTGTAGGTGACTCCTGCCGAGTGTAGGTGAACCCTGCCGAGTGTAGGTGAATCCTGACGAGTGTAAGTGAATCCTGCCGAGTGTAAGTGAATCCTGCCGAGTGTAGGTGACTCGTGCCTAGTGTAGGTGAACGCTGCCGAGTGTAGGTGAACGATGCCGAGTGTAGGTGAACGATGCCGAGTGTAGGTGAACCCTGCCGAGTGTAAGTGAACCCCGCCGAGTGTAGGTGAACCCCGCCGAGTGTAGGTGACTCCTGCCGAGTGTAGGTGAACCCTGCCGAGTGTAGGTGAATCCTGACGAGTCTAAGTGAATCCTGCCGAGTGTAGGTGACTCCTGCCGAGTGTAGGTGAACGCTGCCGAGTGTAGGTGAACGCTGCCGAGTGTAGGTGAACGCCGCCGAGTGTAGGTGAACGCCGCCGAGTGTAGGTGAACGCCGCCGAGTGTAGGTGAACGCCGCCGAGTGTAGGTGAACGCCGCCGAGTGTAGGTGAATCCTGCCGCGTGTAGGTGAGCCCTGCCGCGTGTAGGTGAGCCCTGCCTGATTCAGAAGGGAAGGAAACCAACAATGCAGCAAGAGGTCACGGGATCATCTCCCGAAAACTGAGACATGGGATTTTTTGCCTTCCTCTGGATCAACATGTTGGGTTAGGTCATGGGTTGAACTCGATGGACGTAAGTCTACCTTCAACACTATGAAACAGTGGATAGGATGCAACAAGACAAAGGACAAGACATTAGTGTAGGTAGGATCCAAGGGTCAAAGTCAAGAACCATGCAAGATGAAGATTGAGATAGAAGAAAAAAAGAACCACAAGACAGTGGCGGGTAGCTGCCAATGGAGTGAGGAACGTGGAGTACTATCAGTCAATTTTACATTACTGAAAGCTTTTGGGGTTCACTTTTCTATAGGTGGAAACCCCCTTTAAGGCCTGAACCTGTTATCCTACTAAGTAACTCGACTTCTTGCTGCGGCTCCCATTATTTCCATGTACATATGGAAATTCTTGCTTTTTACGCTTCTCAGACATCACTTACCCTCCAGACCATTGATTTATAATTTACACCTTGTGCACTCGAGGGGGGTCTATTGATTCCTCACTCCGGGGAAGGAAATCACCTATAGATCTCTTCTGGATTGTTTGCCTCTCGGTTATAATTAGGATTTATTTGCTTCCATGTTAATACACAAACATGTTGACAAAAGATAAATGAGCGTGTCAGCCTGGAAATATATGAGGGAATGTTCTGAAATCGACCCCTTGCATGCGGAGAAAGGTCATCGTGCTATGAGAGTCAATATTCTGCTGAAGAGTTTTTCTTCAATGATATAATATCCGGAGAAGGGCATGACACACTGACAATATACAGTAACGAGCCAATACTAGGTGGGCGGTGGATTATGAGGTCCTCAGGACTCGGAATAGTGCCCAAATCTGCAAAAAAACACCAATCCAGGAGTCTGATGTGAGACACATTTGGTTTGGAGTTAATAGGGGTACTGCTTCTCCTTGTTGAGACCACCATGTTGGCCGTGCAATGCTCCCTGAATATAGCAGAGCTGAATGTGTAGACAGCACCATGGAACACAAACAGAGAAGCCAGATAGGTGCCATAATATAATGGAGCCAAATGTGCGGATAGCAGAGCCGAAACTGCAGATAAGCACCATGATGTAGCATAACCAAAAGTGTGGAAGGCATTTTCCGCATTGGTGGCACACTAAATGAAGTCTGCAGCAGAGCCCAACATTAGCAAAGCTGGGTTGCCATGTGGCGAGTTACTGGAAATGCAGATTGTAGTACCTGAATACTCAGGCGGCAAGCAGCTGCCTGAGCGAGTCTTAAAAGGCTTAGGGAGACGATATCAGAGGTACTGGAATTGAGTCTTAAGAGGCCTAGGGAGATGACCACAAAGGTACCGGAATACTCAGGTAGCAAGCAACTGCCTGAGCGAGTCTTAAGAGGCCTAGGAAGATAAGAGGTACCTGAATACTCAGGCAGCAAGCAGCTGCCTGATCGAGTCTTAAGAGTCTTAAGAGGCCTAGGGAGATGACAACAGAGGTGCGTGCTGGGTTACTGTGTCAAAACACTTAACAAAATTGAGAGGGACAACATGCAGACTGCACAATGGAGCCAGGACAGGGGAGTAACACTCGGGGTAAGTCGTATGCAAATTATATCTCCTGCGGGGGGGGGGGGGAAAGTTGATTGCCTGGGGGCCACCCATGGGGGTTAAAAGTGACAAATCAGAGAAAGCTTAACACGGAGATGAAATTCAGTTAAAATCCAGAAACATATTAGGTGCACAAATGCTAAAATCCATTGCATTAAGCCCATTAGAAAGGTTTTCTGTGGGATGAAACCATAAGCAGACAAATACACCGTGTGCAGAATTATTAGGCAAGTTGTATTTTAGAGGATTTTTTTTTTTATTATTGATCCACAACTATGTTCTCAATCAACCCAAAAGACTCATAAATATCAAAGCTTAATATTTTTGGCAGTTGGAGTGGGGTTTTTTTTAGATTTGGCTATCTTAGGAGGTTATCTGTTTGTGCAGGTAACTATTACTGTGCAGAATTATTAGGCAACTTAATAAAAACCAAATCTATTCCCATCTTGTTAATTTTCACCAGGTAAACCAATATAACTGCACAAAATTTAGAAAGAAACATTTCTGACATGCAAAAACAAAACCCCAAAAAATAGTGACCAATATAGCCCCCTTTCTTTCTGATGACACTCAGCAGCCGACCATCCATAGATTCTGTCATTGCTTGATCTGTTTACGATCAACATTGCGTGCAGCAGCCACCACAGCCTCCAGACATTGCTCCGAGAGGTGGACTGTTTTCCCTTCCTGTAGATCTCACATTTTATGAGGGACCACAGATTCTCTATGGGGTTCAGATCAGGGGAACAAGGGGGCCATGTCATTATTTTTTCATCTTTTAGACCTTTACTGGCCAGCCACGCTGTGGAGTAGTTGGATGCGTGTGATGGAGCATTGTCCTGCATGAAAATCATGTTTTTCTTGAACGATACCGACTTCTTCCTGTACCACTGCTTGAAGAAGTTGTCTTCCAGAAACTGGCAGTAGGTCTGGGAGTTGCGCTTCACTCCATCCTCAACCCGAAAAGGTCCCACAAGTTGATCTTTGATGATCCCAGCCCATACCAGTATCCCACCTCCACCTTGCTGGCGTCTGAGTCGGAGTGGAGCTCTCTGCCCTTGACTGATCCAGCCTCTGGCCCATCCATCTGGCCCATCAAGAGTCACTCTCATTTCATCAGTCCATAAAACCTTTGAAAAATCAGTCTTAAGATATTTCTTGGCCCAGTCTTGACGTTTTATCTTATGTTTCTTGGTCAGAGGTGGTGGTTTTTCAGCCTTCCTTACCTTGGCCATGTCCCTGAGTATGGCACACTTTGTGCTTTTTGATACTCCAGTAACGTTGCAGCTCTGAAATATGGCCAAACTGGTGGCAAATGGCATCTTGGCAGCTTCACGCTTGATTTTCCTCAATTCATGGGCAGTTATTTTGCGCCTTTTTTGTCCAACACGCTTCTTGCGACCCTGTTGGCTATTTGCCATGAAACGCTTGATTGTTCGGTGATCACGGTTCCAAAATTTGGCAATTTCATGATTGCTGCATCCCTCTACAGGACATCTCACAATTTTGGACTTTTCAGAGCCCGTCAAATCTCTCTTCTGACCCATTTTGCCAAAGCACAGGAAGTTGCCTAATAATTAAGCACCCCTTATATAGGGTGTTGATGTTATTACACCGCACCCCTCCTCATTACAGAGAGGCACATCACCTGATTTACTTCATTGGTAGTTGGCTCTCAGCCTATACAGCTTGGAGTAGGACGATATGTATAAAAAGCATCATGAGATCAAAATACTCATTTGCCTAATATTTCTGCACACAGTGTATGTGATAGATAGATATATAGATAGATAGAAGGTAAGTATATGGTTAATATGCTTATACAATTGAAAGAAAACCTCTCCTTTGAAGATAAAGCTTTTCTACATAACACTAGCGCCACACACTGGCTCACTGATGTCATTACAGTTTTATTAAAACTTGTAACTCGCACTTCATACTGTGTGAAATATGTTTGGTTTCCGCTGATTTTATGGTGCATGATATTCGCTGTACGGTGATTGTCATTGATCATCCCTGTCCCCACTGGGAGTCTCATCCAGTCCTCATCACACACACACACAAGGTCCAGTATCATAGGAAGACAAGGCACCTGCTTTTGGATTGTGAGAAGAAACTGTAGAACATAAAAGAACCTTATAGAAACACAAGGATATACAGACTCCATGAAGAAGGTGTGTGTATGTATTATATGAGTGCATATATGTATATGAGTGAGTGCATGTGGTTGCTGATAATGTATATGAGTGCATGAGAATGTATGTTGTTGTGTACTGTATGTGTGTGTGTGTCTGTATTTGTGTAATGAGTGGGGTGAGGCCTAGGATACAATGACCTTTATCAAGGTGTGCAGAATTATTAGACAACTTGTTTTCATCATGCAAAACGGGCAAAAAAAAAGAGATTTAAATGATTCTGAAAAGGCTAAGTTTGTTACAGAGGATGCAGCACTCTTGAAATTGCTCAGATATTGGGGCAATCGCAAACATTTTTTGCAAATAGTCAGCAGGATCGCAAAAAAATGTTAAGAGTAAAGGTGCACATTACCTGCCAAAGATGTAAAGAGAATCAAATGTGATGCCAACAGGAACCATTATCCTCCAGTGTTGTCATATTGCACAACGGCAGCCTCCTTGGAGGCCAGACGTATAATGTGCTCAGTAACATGGCCGCGGTGAGGAGGCTGAACCCCGACCACCACTGAGCAAGACACAGAAGTACAAGGTGTTCAGTGCTGAGAAATATGGGTATGATGGGAAACATTATGTTCGTCGACAAACTGGGGAAACACTGAACCCAAAGTGTGTTAAGAAGTCAGTTAAAGGTGGTGGAGGAAGTGTCATGGTTTGGGGGATGATTTCTGCAGCAGGAGTTGGACCTCTCATACAGCTACATGCAGAGTGAATGCAAGTGTGGATCAGAACCTTCTTCATAACACGTGGCTCCTTGCGTCCATCACTCAATCAGCTAGCAATTTTCATGCAGCACAATGCTGTCACACAGCAAAACGGACAAAGCAACTCCTTGAAACAATGAAATGGCCAAAGCCCAGAGTTCGGATCTAAACCCAATAGAAAACATCTGGAAAATTCTTGGTGACAAAGTTATGGCCAAGAAACCCACAACAGTCAAAGAACTGTGGAAGAGACTGGCAGAAGAGTGGGCCAAAATCCCACCAGAGCAGTGTGAGAGCCTAGTGATGTCCTGTGGAAGAGACTAGCAGAAGAGTGGGCCAAAATCACACCAGAGCAGTGTGAGAGACTAGTGATGTCTTGTGGAACAGACTGGAAGAAGAGTGGGCCAAAATCACACCAGAGCAGTGCGAGAGACTAGTGATGTCCTGTGGAAGAGGCTGGAAGAAGACTGAGCCAAAATCCCACCAGAGCAGTGTGAGAGACTAGGGATGTCCTGTGGAAGAGGCTGAAAGAAGTTTGACCAAAATCCCACCAGAGCAATGTGAGAGACTAGTGATGTATTGTGGAAGAGACTGGAAGAAGAGTGAGCCAAAATCCCACCAGAGCAGTGTGAGAGCCTAGTGATGTCCTGTGGAAGAGGCTGGAAGAAGAGTAGACTAAAATCCCACCAGAGCAGTGTGAGAGACTAGTGATGTCCTGTGGAGGAGGCTGGAAGAAGAGTAAATCCCACCAGAGCAGTGTGAGAGACTAGCGATGTCCTGTGGAAGAGACTGGAAGAAGAGTGGACCAAAATCCCACCAGAGCAGTGTGAGAGGCTAGTGATGTCCTGTGGAAGAGGCTGGAAGAAGAGTAGACTAAAATCCCACCAGAGCAGTGTGAGAGACTAGTGATGTCCTGTGGAAGAGACTGGAGGAAGAGTGGGCCAAAATCCCACCAGAGCAGTGTGAGAGACCAGTGATGTCCTGTGGAAGAGACTGGAAGAAGAGTAGACTAAAATCCCACCAGAGCAGTGTGAGAGACTAGTGATGTCCTGTGGAGGAGGCTGGAAGAAGAGTAAATCCCACCAGAGCAGTGTGAGAGACTAGCGATGTCCTGTGGAAGAGACTGGAAGAAGAGTGGGCCAAAATCCCACCAGAGCAGTGTGAGAGACTAGTGATGTCCTGTGGAAGAGACTGGAAGAAGACTGGGCCAAAATCCCACCAGAGCAGTGTGAGAGACTAGGGATGTCCTGTGGAAGAGGCTGGAAGAAGAGTAGACTAAAATCCCACCAGAGCAGTGTGAGAGACTAGTGATGTCCTGTGGAAGAGACTGGAAGAAGAGTGGGCCAAAATCCCACCAGAGCAGTGTGAGAGACTAGTGATGTCCTGTGGAAGAGACTGGAAGAAGAGTGGGCCAAAATCCCTTCAGAGCAGTGTGAGAGGCTAGTGATGTCCTGTAGAAGAGACTGGAAGAAGAGTGGGCCAAAATCCCCCCAGAGCAGTGTGAGGGACTAGTGATGTCCTGTGGAAGAGACTGGAAGAAGAGTAAATCCCACCAGAGCAGTGTGAGAGACTGGAAGAAGAGTGGGCCAAAATCCCACCAAAGCAGTGTGAGAGACTAGTGATGTTCTGTGGAAGAGACTGGAAGAAGAGTAAATCCCACCAGAGCAGTGTGAGAGACTAGTGATGTCCTGTGGAAGAGGCTGGAAGAAAAGTGGGCCAAAATCCCACCAGAGCAGTGTGAGAGACTAGTGATGTCCTGTAGAAGAGGCTGGAAGAAAAGTGGGCCAAAATCCCACCAGAGCAGTGTGAGAGACTAGCGATGTCCTGTGGAAGAGACTGGAAGAAGAGTGGACCAAAATCCCACCAGAGCAGTGTGAGAGACTAGTGATGTCCTGTGGAAGAGACTGGAAGAAGACTGGACCAAAATCCCACCAGAGCAGTGTGAGAGACTAGTGATTTTCTGTGGAAGAGACTGGAAGAAGAATGGGCCAAAATCCCACTAGAGCAGTGTGAAAGACTAGTGATGTCCTGTGGAAGAGACTGGAAGAAGAGTGGGCCAAAATCACACCAGAGCAGTGTGAGAGACTAGTGATGTCTTGTGGAAGAGACTGGAAGAAGAGTGGGCCAAAATCACACCAGAGCAGTGCGAGAGACTAGTGATGTCCTGTGGAAGAGGCTGGAAGAAGACTGAGCCAAAATCCCACCAGAGCAGTGTGAGAGACTAGGGATGTCCTGTGGAAGAGGCTGAAAGAAGTTTGACCAAAATCCCACCAGAGCAGTGTGAGAGCCTAGTGATGTCCTGTGGAAGAGGCTGGAAGAAGAGTAGACTAAAATCCCACCAGAGCAGTGTGAGAGACTAGTGATGTCCTGTGGAGGAGGCTGGAAGAAGAGTAAATCCCACCAGAGCAGTGTGAGAGCCTAGCGATGTCCTGTGGAAGAGACTGGAAGAAGAGTGGACCAAAATCCCACCAGAGCAGTGTGAGAGACTGGAAGAAGAGTGGGCCAAAATCCCACCAGAGCAGTGTGAGAGGCTAGTGATGTCCTGTGGAAGAGGCTGGAAGAAGAGTAGACTAAAATCCCACCAGAGCAGTGTGAGAGACTAGTGATGTCCTGTGGAAGAGACTGGAAGAAGAGTTGGCCAAAATCCCACCAGAGCAGTGTGAGAGACTAGTGATGTCCTGTGGAAGAGACTGGAGGAAGAGTGGGCCAAAATCCCACCAGAGCAGTGTGAGAGACCAGTGATGTCCTGTGGAAGAGACTGGAAGAAGAGTAGACTAAAATCCCACCAGAGCAGTGTGAGAGACTAGTGATGTCCTGTGGAGGAGGCTGGAAGAAGAGTAAATCCCACCAGAGCAGTGTGAGAGACTAGCGATGTCCTGTGGAAGAGACTGGAAGAAGAGTGGGCCAAAATCCCACCAGAGCAGTGTGAGAGACTAGTGATGTCCTGTGGAAGAGACTGGAAGAAGACTGGGCCAAAATCCCACCAGAGCAGTGTGAGAGACTAGGGATGTCCTGTGGAAGAGGCTGGAAGAAGAGTAGACTAAAATCCCACCAGAGCAGTGTGAGAGACTAGTGATGTCCTGTGGAAGAGACTGGAAGAAGAGTGGGCCAAAATCCCACCAGAGCAGTGTGAGAGACTAGTGATGTCCTGTGGAAGAGACTGGAAGAAGAGTGGGCCAAAATCCCTTCAGAGCAGTGTGAGAGGCTAGTGATGTCCTGTAGAAGAGACTGGAAGAAGAGTGGGCCAAAATCCCCCCAGAGCAGTGTGAGGGACTAGTGATGTCCTGTGGAAGAGACTGGAAGAAGAGTAAATCCCACCAGAGCAGTGTGAGAGACTGGAAGAAGAGTGGGCCAAAATCCCACCAAAGCAGTGTGAGAGACTAGTGATGTTCTGTGGAAGAGACTGGAAGAAGAGTAAATCCCACCAGAGCAGTGTGAGAGACTAGTGATGTCCTGTGGAAGAGGCTGGAAGAAAAGTGGGCCAAAATCCCACCAGAGCAGTGTGAGAGACTAGTGATGTCCTGTAGAAGAGGCTGGAAGAAAAGTGGGCCAAAATCCCACCAGAGCAGTGTGAGAGACTAGCGATGTCCTGTGGAAGAAACTGGAAGAAGAGTGGACCAAAATCCCACCAGAGCAGTGTGAGAGACTAGTGATGTCCTGTGGAAGAGACTGGAAGAAGACTGGACCAAAATCCCACCAGAGCAGTGTGAGAGACTAGTGATGTCCTGTGGAAGAGACTGGAAGAAGAATGGGCCAAAATCCCACTAGAGCAGTGTGAGAGCCTAGTGATGTCCTGTGGAAGAGACTAGCAGAAGAGTGGGCCAAAATCACACCAGAGCAGTGTGAGAGACTAGTGATGTCTTGTGGAACAGACTGGAAGAAGAGTGGGCCAAAATCACACCAGAGCAGTGCGAGAGACTAGTGATGTCCTGTGGAAGAGGCTGGAAGAAGACTGAGCCAAAATCCCACCAGAGCAGTGTGAGAGACTAGGGATGTCCTGTGGAAGAGGCTGAAAGAAGTTTGACCAAAATCCCACCAGAGCAATGTGAGAGACTAGTGATGTATTGTGGAAGAGACTGGAAGAAGAGTGAGCCAAAATCCCACCAGAGCAGTGTGAGAGCCTAGTGATGTCCTGTGGAAGAGGCTGGAAGAAGAGTAGACTAAAATCCCACCAGAGCAGTGTGAGAGACTAGTGATGTCCTGTGGAGGAGGCTGGAAGAAGAGTAAATCCCACCAGAGCAGTGTGAGAGACTAGCGATGTCCTGTGGAAGAGACTGGAAGAAGAGTGGACCAAAATCCCACCAGAGCAGTGTGAGAGACTGGAAGAAGAGTGGGCCAAAATGCCACCAGAGCAGTGTGAGAGGCTAGTGATGTCCTGTGGAAGAGGCTGGAAGAAGAGTAGACTAAAATCCCACCAGAGCAGTGTGAGAGACTAGTGATGTCCTGTGGAAGAGACTGGAGGAAGAGTGGGCCAAAATCCCACCAGAGCAGTGTGAGAGACCAGTGATGTCCTGTGGAAGAGACTGGAAGAAGAGTAGACTAAAATCCCACCAGAGCAGTGTGAGAGACTAGTGATGTCCTGTGGAGGAGGCTGGAAGAAGAGTAAATCCCACCAGAGCAGTGTGAGAGACTAGCGATGTCCTGTGGAAGAGACTGGAAGAAGAGTGGGCCAAAATCCCACCAGAGCAGTGTGAGAGACTAGTGATGTCCTGTGGAAGAGACTGGAAGAAGACTGGGCCAAAATCCCACCAGAGCAGTGTGAGAGACTAGGGATGTCCTGTGGAAGAGGCTGGAAGAAGAGTAGACTAAAATCCCACCAGAGCAGTGTGAGAGACTAGTGATGTCCTGTGGAAGAGACTGGAAGAAGAGTGGGCCAAAATCCCACCAGAGCAGTGTGAGAGACTAGTGATGTCCTGTGGAAGAGACTGGAAGAAGAGTGGGCCAAAATCCCTTCAGAGCAGTGTGAGAGGCTAGTGATGTCCTGTAGAAGAGACTGGAAGAAGAGTGGGCCAAAATCCCCCCAGAGCAGTGTGAGGGACTAGTGATGTCCTGTGGAAGAGACTGGAAGAAGAGTAAATCCCACCAGAGCAGTGTGAGAGACTGGAAGAAGAGTGGGCCAAAATCCCACCAAAGCAGTGTGAGAGACTAGTGATGTTCTGTGGAAGAGACTGGAAGAAGAGTAAATCCCACCAGAGCAGTGTGAGAGACTAGTGATGTCCTGTGGAAGAGGCTGGAAGAAAAGTGGGCCAAAATCCCACCAGAGCAGTGTGAGAGACTAGTGATGTCCTGTAGAAGAGGCTGGAAGAAAAGTGGGCCAAAATCCCACCAGAGCAGTGTGAGAGACTAGCGATGTCCTGTGGAAGAGACTGGAAGAAGAGTGGACCAAAATCCCACCAGAGCAGTGTGAGAGACTAGTGATGTCCTGTGGAAGAGACTGGAAGAAGACTGGACCAAAATCCCACCAGAGCAGTGTGAGAGACTAGTGATTTTCTGTGGAAGAGACTGGAAGAAGAATGGGCCAAAATCCCACTAGAGCAGTGTGAAAGACTAGTGATGTCCTGTGGAAGAGACTGGAAGAAGAGTGGGCCAAAATCACACCAGAGCAGTGTGAGAGACTAGTGATGTCTTGTGGAAGAGACTGGAAGAAGAGTGGGCCAAAATCACACCAGAGCAGTGCGAGAGACTAGTGATGTCCTGTGGAAGAGGCTGGAAGAAGACTGAGCCAAAATCCCACCAGAGCAGTGTGAGAGACTAGGGATGTCCTGTGGAAGAGGCTGAAAGAAGTTTGACCAAAATCCCACCAGAGCAGTGTGAGAGCCTAGTGATGTCCTGTGGAAGAGGCTGGAAGAAGAGTAGACTAAAATCCCACCAGAGCAGTGTGAGAGACTAGTGATGTCCTGTGGAGGAGGCTGGAAGAAGAGTAAATCCCACCAGAGCAGTGTGAGAGCCTAGCGATGTCCTGTGGAAGAGACTGGAAGAAGAGTGGACCAAAATCCCACCAGAGCAGTGTGAGAGACTGGAAGAAGAGTGGGCCAAAATCCCACCAGAGCAGTGTGAGAGGCTAGTGATGTCCTGTGGAAGAGGCTGGAAGAAGAGTAGACTAAAATCCCACCAGAGCAGTGTGAGAGACTAGTGATGTCCTGTGGAAGAGACTGGAAGAAGAGTTGGCCAAAATCCCACCAGAGCAGTGTGAGAGACTAGTGATGTCCTGTGGAAGAGACTGGAGGAAGAGTGGGCCAAAATCCCACCAGAGCAGTGTGAGAGACCAGTGATGTCCTGTGGAAGAGACTGGAAGAAGAGTAGACTAAAATCCCACCAGAGCAGTGTGAGAGACTAGTGATGTCCTGTGGAGGAGGCTGGAAGAAGAGTAAATCCCACCAGAGCAGTGTGAGAGACTAGCGATGTCCTGTGGAAGAGACTGGAAGAAGACTGGGCCAAAATCCCACCAGAGCAGTGTGAGAGACTAGGGATGTCCTGTGGAAGAGGCTGGAAGAAGAGTAGACTAAAATCCCACCAGAGCAGTGTGAGAGACTAGTGATGTCCTGTGGAAGAGACTGGAAGAAGAGTGGGCCAAAATCCCACCAGAGCAGTGTGAGAGACTAGTGATGTCCTGTGGAAGAGACTGGAAGAAGAGTGGGCCAAAATCCCTTCAGAGCAGTGTGAGAGGCTAGTGATGTCCTGTAGAAGAGACTGGAAGAAGAGTGGGCCAAAATCCCCCCAGAGCAGTGTGAGGGACTAGTGATGTCCTGTGGAAGAGACTGGAAGAAGAGTAAATCCCACCAGAGCAGTGTGAGAGACTGGAAGAAGAGTGGGCCAAAATCCCACCAAAGCAGTGTGAGAGACTAGTGATGTTCTGTGGAAGAGACTGGAAGAAGAGTAAATCCCACCAGAGCAGTGTGAGAGACTAGTGATGTCCTGTGGAAGAGGCTGGAAGACAAGTGGGCCAAAATCCCACCAGAGCAGTGTGAGAGACTAGTGATGTCCTGTAGAAGAGGCTGGAAGAAAAGTGGGCCAAAATCCCACCAGAGCAGTGTGAGAGACTAGCGATGTCCTGTGGAAGAAACTGGAAGAAGAGTGGACCAAAATCCCACCAGAGCAGTGTGAGAGACTAGTGATGTCCTGTGGAAGAGACTGGAAGAAGACTGGACCAAAATCCCACCAGAGCAGTGTGAGAGACTAGTGATTTTCTGTGGAAGAGACTGGAAGAAGAATGGGCCAAAATCCCACTAGAGCAGTGTGAAAGACTAGTGATGCCCTGTGGAAGAGACTGGAAGAAGAGTGGACCAAAATCACACCAGAGCAGTGTGAGAGACTGGAAGAAGAGTGGACCAAAATCCCACCAGAGCAGTGTGAGAGACTAGTGATGTCCTGTCCTGAACATTTTCTGATTGTTCTCCGATTTTGATCTCCAGTGTATGTGTGCATATGTGTGGCATGTGTAGACAGTATGTATATGTGTATACACTATGTGTGACATATGTATGTGTAAAGCATATTCCTATCCACTATCTCTGTACATGGATGATCTCCTTCCTTCCTGTAAAAGCCTGTTCATGGCAGAGTAGAGTAAGCTGCGGAGTGCGATGCAGTGCGCGGGGGGGGGGGGGGGGGGGGGCGATGTGAAATCTATCGCTTTGTATCATGCTAAGAAAAAGAAAAAAAAACATTTCCAGGGAAACGTGAGCCATTTTATCCCCAACAGATAAAAGGCGGCTTTCAATCCTCCATTTCTTAGCAAATTGCCGATCTGATTCCACTCACCGGTAATCTAAGATGAAAGACAAAAATAAGACGACATTCAGGATCATTTCCAAGAGCCGGAGTTATGTGCTCAGGATGCACTCACCGCTATCACCACTTAGTGCATAATAGACTGATTAACATCGAGCGGCCTCCTCCTGTCACCAGCCGGGATGTGTGTGTATTAATGTATATCACGTCCTTATATGTGTATACCATACACACCAAGGTTGTTAGTGCGGGGAAAAAATACATGTATCCATCAAGTTCAAAGGAGGGGCGAGAAAGGGAATGAAGGATTTAGGATTCTAAGAAAGCATCCGAGCCTTTCATCCATCGACTTTTCCAAATTCTAAGTGACTCTCCTAGTTTTATTCCTCCCTAGAACACATGACGTTTGCAGATTATTGCTTCCAGATCCTGGAATACAAATGACCCTTCTTGTTTTACTCTCCCTAGATTACATGATTATTGTTATTCAGATTCTTCTCTACAAGTGACTCTCCTAGTTTTATTCCTCCCTAGAGCACACAATGTTTACAGATTATTGCTCCTAGATTTTGGAATAGAAGTGACCCTCCTTGTTTTACTCCTCCCTAGAATACGTGATTATTGTTATTCAGATTCTTCCCTACAAGTGACTCTCCTAGTTTTATTCCTCCCTAGAACACATGACATTTGCAGATTATTGCTCCACGATTCTGGAATAGAAGTGACTCTCCTTGTTTAACTCTCCCTAGATTACATGATTATTGTTATTCAGATTCTTCCTTACAAGTGACTCTCCTAGTTTTATTCCTTTTTAGAGCACACAGTGTTTGCAGATTATTGCTCCCAGATCCTGGAATAGAAGTGACTCTCCCAGTTTTATTCCTCCCTAGAGCACACAATGTGCAGATTATTTCTCCCAAGTCCTTTTTTACAAGTGACTTTCCTAGTTTTATTCCTCCCTAGAGCACACAATGTTTGCAGATTATTTCTCCTAGATTATGGAATAGAAGTGACTCTCCTTGTTTTACTCTCCCTAGATTACATGATTATTGTTATTCAGATTCTTCTCTACAAGTGACTCTCCTAGTTTTACTCCTCCCTAGAGCACATGACATTTGCAGATTATTTGTCCCAGATCTTGGAATAGAAGTGGCTCTCCTAGTTTTATTCCTCCCTAGACCACACAACGTTTGCAGATTATTGCGCCGCGATTCTGGAATGGAAGTGATTCTCCTAGTTTTATTCCTCCATAGAGCACACATTGTACAGATTATTTCTCCCAGGTCCTTTTCTACAAGTGACTCTCCTATTTTTACTCCTCTCAAGAGCACACAATGTTTGCAGATTATTGCACCTAGATCCTGGAATACAAGTGACTCTCCTAGTTTTATTCTTCCCTACAGCACACAATGTTTACAGATTATTGCTCCAAGATCTTGGAATACGAGAGACTTTCCTTGTTTTACTCTCCCTACAATACAGTCATATGAAAAAGTATGGGCACCCTTATCAATTTCTTGATTTGAACCCTCCTAACTACTTTTTACGGAATTACTAAAGCACTAAATTGGTTTTGTGACCTCATTGAGCTTTGCCCTTCATAGGCAGGTGTATCCAATCATGAGAAAAGGTATTTAAGGTGGCCACTTGCAAGTTGTTCTCCTATTTGAACCTCCTATGAAGAGTGGCATCATGGGCTCCTCAAAACAACTCTCAAATGATCTGAAAACAAAGATTATTCAGCATAGTTGTTCAGGGGAAAGATACAAAAAGTTGTCTCAGAGATTTAAACTGTCAGTTTCCACTGTGAGGAACATAGTAAGAAAATAGAAGAATGCAGGTACAGTTCTTGTTAAGCCCGGAAGTGGCAGGCCAAGAAAAATATCAGAAAGGCAGAGAAGAAGAATGGTGAGAACAGTCAAGGACAATCCACAGACCACCTCCAAAGACCTGCAGCATCATCTTGCTGCAGATGGTGTCAATGTGCATCGATCAACAATACAGCGCACGTTGCACAAGGAGAAGCTGTATGGGAGAGTGATGCGAAAGAAGCCGTTTCTGCAAGCACGCCACAAACAGAGTCGCCTGAGGTATGCAAAAGCACATTTGGACAAGCCAGTTACATTTTGGAAGAAGGTCCTGTGGACTGATGAAACAAAGATTGAGTTGTTTGGTCATACAAAAAGGCGTTATGCATGGAGGCAAAAAAACACGGCATTCCAGGAAAAGCACTTGCTACCCACAGTAAAATTTGGTGGAGGTTCCATCATGCTTTGGGGCTGTGTGTCCAATGCCGACACTGGGAATCTTGTTAAAGTTGAGGGTCACATGGATTCAACTCCGTATCAGCAGATTCTTGACAATAATGTGCAAGAATCAGTGACAAAGTTGAAGTTACGCAGGGGATGGATATTTCAGCAAGACAATGATCCAAAACACCGCTCCCAATCTACTCAGGCATTCATGCAGAGGAACAACTACAATGTTCTGGAATGGCCATCCCAGTCCCCAGACCTGAATATCATGAAAATCTGTGGGATGATTTGAAGCGGCTGTCCATGCTCGGCGACCATCAAACTTAACTGAATTGGAATTGTTTTGTAAACAGGAATGGTCAAATATCCCTTCATCCAGGATCCAGGAACTCATTAAAAGCTGCAGGAAGCAACTAGAGGCTGTGATTTTTGCAAAAGGAGGATCTACAAAATATTAATGTCACTTTTATGTTGAGGTGCCCATACTTTTGCACCGGTCACGTTTTGTTTAAATGCGGATTGCACATTTTCTGTTAGTACAATAAACCTCATTTCAATCCAGAAATATTACTCAGTCCATCAGTTATTAGATATATGAAACTGAAATAGCTGCTGCAAAAACCCAAATTGTTATAAAGAAAAAAGGTTAACATTAATAGGGGTGCCCAAACTTTTTCATATGACTGTACATGCTGATTGTTATTCAAATTTTTCTCTACAAGTGACTCTCCTAGTTTTATTCCTCCCTAGAGCACATGACATTTGCAGATTATTTCTCCCAGATCCTGGAATGGAAGTGACTCTCCTAGTTTTATTCTTCCCTAGACCACACAACGTTTGCAGATTATTGCTCCGTGATTCTGGAATAGAAGTGACTCTCCTAGTTTTATTCTTCCTAGAGCACACAATGTTTGCAGATTATTGCTCTCAGGTCCTTTTTTACAAGTGACTCTCGTAGTTTTAATTCTCTCCCTAGAGCACATGGTGTTTGCAGATTATTGCTCCCAGATCTTGGAATAGTAGTGACTCTTCTAGTTTTATTCCTCCATAGAATACATAATGATTGGTATTCAGAGTCTTCTCTACAAGTGACTCTCCTAGTTTTATTCCTCCCTAGAGCACACGATGTTTGCAGATTATTGCTCCCAAGTCCTTTTTTACAAGTAACTCTCCTAGTTTTATTCCTCCCTAGAGAACATGACATTTGCAGATTATTTCTCCCAGGTCCTTTTTTACAAGTGACTCTCCTAGTTTTATTCCTCCCTAGAACACACAATCTTTGCAGATTATTGCTCCCAGATCCTGGAATACGAAAGACTTTCCTTGTTTTATTCTCCCTAGAACACACGGTGTTTGCAGATTATTGATCCCAAGTCCTTTTTTTATAAGTGACTCTCCTAGTTTTATTCCTCTCTAGAGCACACAATATTTGCAGATTATTGCTCCCAGATCCTGGAATAGTAGTGACTCTCCTAGTTTTATTCCTCGCTAGAATACATGATGATTGTTATTCAGATTCGACTCTACAAGTGACTCTCCTTGTTTTACTTTCAGTAGAATACATGATGATTGTTACTCAGATTCTTCTCTGCAAGTGACTCTCCTAGTTACTCTTCTCGTTTTACTTCCCCTAGTACATACAATACCTGCAGATTTTAACATCAAGACCCTTTTCTACATGTGAATCTCCTACTTTCAGTCCTACTTGATTTTATGTAGCCCCCAAAATGATCCGCCCTCCACCCCCACTGATCGTGGTGCACGTGGAATAAATAGTCCACAGTAAAGTCTCTGAAAAATTGCTGGTTTTGGTCGCCCACTATCTAATTTGTCTGGCCGGCCTAAAAATTAATAACATTCAGTCCTGTCAATTTTGGCTGCTAAGTCGGCCATCTAGTATATATGGTGGTGTTATGACTATGTCAACAAGGATCGGGCCTCTCAATTTTCAACATGCCTGATCATTTCCTCGGGATCGGAGGTGGGCCATCTACAGAAGCTCCTTGTAGCGGCTCTTCAGTTCCTACACTTATAGGGTTCGGGGTCTCCGTGCTTCATCCCTGTCGCGATCTGGTAATTATTTCCAATCCAGTCACCGCCATCCCAGCGATCTCGTCACATAATCGGTGATCTAAACCACAATCTCTCTGCAGGGGAAAATCATTTTACAAGGATAGGACTATTTTTTTGCTTCGAATGTCATTACCATCGCAATAAAATATCTCTGCAGAGCTGCGACCAACATTACAAGAACACATTATTATCAGGAGGAGAAAATCAATGGGAGCCGATAACGGCTTCATCTGCTCTCTGTGCGGTGTGACGGTGTCTCCTGCCCTCTAGTGGTGATATGCCGTTATCACACCCAGGGTCAGGTTGTCACTTCTGGCTCTGATAGAGTTGCAATCAGAACCTCATAACATGTACCTCAGCTGCTGCAGAACATCATAATACACACCTCAGCTGCTACAGAACATTATAATACACACCTCAGCTGCTGCAGAACATTATAATACACACCTCAGCTGCTGCAGAACATCATAATACACACTACAGTTGCTGCAGAACATTATAATACACACCTCAGCTGCTGCAGAACATGATAATACACACCTCAGCTGCTGCAGAACATCATAATACACACTACAGTTGCTGCAGAACATTATAATACACACCTCAGCTGCTGCAGAACATGATAATACATACCTCAGCTGCTGCAGAACCTTATAATACATACCTCAGCTGCTGCAGAACATGATAATACATACCTCAGCTGCTGCAGAACCTTATAATACATACCTCAGCTGCTGCAGAACATTATAATACACACCTCAGCTGCTGCAGAACATGATAATACACACCTCAGCTGCTGCAGAACATCATAATACACACTACAGTTGCTGCAGAACATTATAATACACACCTCAGCTGCTGCAGAACATGATAATACATACCTCAGCTGCTGCAGAACCTTATAATACATACCTCAGCTGCTGCAGAACATGATAATACATACCTCAGCTGCTGCAGAACCTTATAATACATACCTCAGCTGCTGCAGAACATCATAATACATACCTCAGCCGCTGCAGAACATTATAACACATACCTCAGCTGCTGCAGAACATGATAATACATACCTCAGCCGCTGCAGAACATTATAATACACAACTCAGCTGCTGCAGAACATCATAATACACACCTCAGCTGCTGCAGAACATCATAATACACACCTCAGCTACTGCAGAACATCATAATACACACGTCAGCTGCTGCAGAACATTATAATACACACCTCAGCTGCTGCAGAACATAATAATACACACCTCAGCCGCTGCAGAACATGATAATACACACCTCAGCTGCTGCAGAACATCATAATACACACCTCAGCCGCTGCAGAACATAATAATACACACCTCAGCTGCTGCAGAACATTATAATACACACCTCAGCTGCTGCAGAACATGATAATACACACCTCAGCCGCTGCAGAACATTATAATACATACCTCAGCTGCTGCAGAACATTATAATACACACCTCAGCTGCTGCAGAACATGATAATACACACCTCAGCTGCTGCAGAACATTATAATACACACCTCAGCTGCTGCAGAACATTATAATACACACCTCAGCTGCTGCACAACATTATAATACACACCTCAGCTGCTGCAGAACATGATAATGCACACCTCAGCTGCTGCAGAACATAATAATACACACCTCAGCTGCTGCAGAACATGATAATACACACCTCAGCTGCTGCAGAACATGATAATACACACCTCAGCTGCTGCAGAACATTATAATACACACCTCAGCTACTGCAGAACATTATAATACACACCTCAGCTGCTGCAGAACATGATAATACACACCTCAGCTGCTGCAGAACATGATAATACATACCTCAGCTGCTGCAGAACATGATAATACACACCTCAGCTGCTGCAGAACATTATAATACACACCTCAGCTGCTGCAGAACATTATAATACACACCTCAGCTGCTGCACAACATTATAATACACACCTCAGCTGCTGCAGAACATTATAACACATACCTCAGCTGCTGCAGAACATTATAATACACACCTCAGCTGCTGCAGAACATGATAATACACACCTCAGCTGCTGCAGAACATCATAATACACACCTCAGCTGCTGCAGAACATGATAATACACACCTCAGCTGCTGCAGAACATTATAATACACACCTCAGCTGCTGCAGAACATTATAATACACACCTCAGCTGCTGCACAACATTATAATACACACCTCAGCTGCTGCAGAACATTATAACACATACCTCAGCTGCTGCAGAACATTATAATACACACCTCAGCTGCTGCAGAACATTATAATACACACCTCAGCTGCTGCAGAACATCATAATACACACCTCAGCTGCTGCAGAACATTATAATACATACCTCAGCTGCTGCAGAACATGATAATACACACCTCAGCTGCTGCAGAACATTATAATACACACCTCAGCTGCTGCAGAACATTATAATACATACCTCAGCCGCTGCAGAACATCATAATACACACCTCAGCTGCTGCAGAACATCATAATACACACCTCAGCTGCTGCAGAACCTCACAATACACACCAAAGCTGCTGCAGAACCTCATAATACACACCTCAGCTGCTGCAGAACATCATAATACACACCTCAGCTGCTACAGAACATTATAATACACACCTCAGCTGCTGCAGAATCTTATAATACCCACCTCAGCTGCTGCATAACATGATAATACTGTAAAAACATTAAAATTAATACATCTAGTTATCAAACATTTTATAGTAGGACATATATGTTCACAGTTCTGTTTATGTTGGAGGGCATAGTTTATTAATAAAGTTCTTATAAGGAATAAATATTAAAATATCCATATTGAATATATATAAGTGCTGACATGGAAGGATATATATATTCTTCTGGAAGCTTCTAGTGATTATGTCATATGGAACTGTGTTCAACTGAAACACCCTATATAGACTGGACAGTTGTCATATAACACACGATGGAGGGGGCTACTTGCTGCTCCTGTACGTCGCCTACTGCCAGAATGATTACAGGCAGCAAGATGAACACATGCTGTCCAGCCTAGGGTATATCACCCCTGCCTTGCCATTCAGAATCCAAGGAGAGATGGATGAAGATTTCCTATTGATCAGTATGGACTAAATGAACTCTTTTCCGTAAGCTAATGAAGTATATTATTTTTCCTTTCTGTAACTGAACCCTGGCAACCATTTTTAAATAGATAAAATACATTTATTTTTTACATTTTTGAAGTCCTTTCTTTCATGCGCTTTTACGTATTTGAAGAAAAATATATTTAAGAGTATATTTTTAACAAATACACACCTCAGCTGCTGCAGAACATTATAATACATACCTCAGCTGCTGCAGAACATTATAATACATACCTCAGCTGCTGCAGAACATTATAACACATACCTCAGCTGCTGCAGAACATTATAACACATACCTCAGCTGCTGCAGAACATTATAACACATACCTCAGCTGCTGCAGAACATTATAACACATACCTCAGCTGCTGCAGAACATTATAATACACACCTCAGCTGCTGCAGAACATTATAATACATACCTCAGCTGCTGCAGAACATTATAATACATACCTCAGCTGCTGCAGAACATTATAACACATACCTCAGCTGCTGCAGAACATTATAACACATACCTCAGCTGCTGCAGAACATTATAACACATACCTCAGCTGCTGCAGAACATTATAACACATACCTCAGCTGCTGCAGAACATTATAACACATACCTCAGCCGCTGCAGAACATTATAACACATACCTCAGCTGCTGCAGAACATTATAATACATACCTCAGCTGCTGCAGAACATTATAACACATACCTCAGCTGCTGCAGAACATTATAACACATACCTCAGCTGCTGCAGAACATTATAACACATACCTCAGCTGCTGCAGAACATTATAACACATACCTCAGCTGCTGCAGAACATTATAACACATACCTCAGCTGCTGCAGAACATTATAACACATACCTCAGCTGCTGCAGAACATGATAATACACACCTCAGCTGCTGCAGAACATTATAACACATACCTCAGCTGCTGCAGAACATGATAATACACACCTCAGCTGCTGCAGAACATGATAATACATACCTCAGCTGCTGCAGAACATGATAATACACACCTCAGCTGCTGCAGAACATTATAATACATACCTCACCCGCTGCAGAACATTATAATACACACCTCAGCTGCTGCAGAACATGATAATACACACCTCAGCTGCTGCAGAACATGATAATACACACCTCAGCTGCTGCAGAACATGATAATACACACCTCAGCTGCTGCAGAACATGATAATACACACCTCAGCTGCTGCAGAACATTATAATACACACCTCAGCTGCTGCAGAACATGATAATACACACCTCAGCTGCTGCAGAACATCATAATACACACCTCAGCTGCTGCAGAACATGATAATACACACCTCAGCTGCTGCAGAACATAATACACACCTCAGCTGCTGCAGAACATGATAATACACACCTCAGCTGCTGCAGAACATAATACACACCTCAGCTGCTGCAGAATCTTATAATACATACCTCAGCTGCTGCAGAACATGATAATACACACCTCAGCTGCTGCAGAACATTATAATACACACCTCAGCTGCTGCAGAACATCATAATACACACCTCAGCTGCTGCAGAACATCATAATAGACACCTCAGCTGCTGCAGAACATAATACAAACCTCAGCTGCTGCAGAACATTATAATACACACCTCAGCTGCTGCAGAACATGATAATACACACCTCAGCTGCTGCAGAACATAATAATACACACCTCAGCTGCTGCAGAACCTCACAATACACACCTCAGCTGCTGCAGAACTTCATAATACACATCTCAGCTGCTGCAGAACCTCATAATACACACCTCAGCTGCTGCAGAACATCATAATAGACACCTCAGCTGCTGCAGAACATAATACAAACCTCAGCTGCTGCAGAACATGATAATACACACCTCAGCTGCTGCAGAACATTATAATTCATACATCAGCTGCTGCAGAATCTTATCATTCACATCTAAGCTGCTGCAGAACTTCATAATACACACATTTGATGCTGTGGACATTATAAGGTGTTTCCTCAATGGTGGACAGGAGTCTCATCATTAATCTTCTATAAAAGCTGTTATAGCTATAATTGACAGTTACTGGCTATAATAATTTATAGATATCATTATACCACAACCAATCACACACGTCCGTTTACTGCCTATGTTACGTAAGGCTAATAAAGAGTAAGCGGCTGCTGCACATTGTATCTATTGATCACCTCGGGACAAGACATTTGCAAATTTCCATTTTGCAGACAGCGACTGGAGAGGATTATTTTCTCAGCATCTAAAAATTATATGAGTCAGAGCTAAATATATCATTCCTTATCTAAGAGCTGATATGCCGGGATCATGAAGACACAGGAGGAGCATTTACTAAGCACTGCAGTGTTCTTCTAGTATATAATACTGCTCCTATGTACAGGAATATAACTACTATAATACTGCCCCTATGTACAAGAATATAACTACTATAATACTGCTCCTATGTACAAGAATATAACTACTATAATACTGCCCCTATGTACAAGAATATAACTACTATAATACTGCCCGCTATGTACAAGACTATAACTACTATAATACTGCCCCTATATACAAGAATATAACTACTATAATACTGCCCCTATGTACAAGAATATAACTACTATAATACTGCCCCTATGTACAAGAATATAACTACTATAATACTGCCCCTATATACAAGAATATAACTACTATAATACTGCCCCTATGTACAGGAATATAACTACTATAATACTGCCCCTATGTACAAGAATATAACTACTATAATACTGCTCCTATGTACAAGAATATAACTACTATAATACTGCCCTCTATGTACAAGAATATAACTACTATAATACTGCCCCTATGTACAAGAATATAACTACTATAATACTGCCCCTATGTACATGAAAATAACTACTATAATACTGCCCCCTATGTACAAGAATATAACTACTATAATACTGCTCCTATGTACAAGAATATAACTACTATAATACTGCCCCCTATGTACAAGAATATAACTACTATAATACTACTCCTATGTACAGGAATATAACTACTATAATACTGCTCCTATGTACAGGAATATAACTACTATAATACTGCTCCTATGTACAGGAATATAACTACTATAATACTGCTCCAATGTACAAGAATATAACTACTATAATACTGCTCCTATGTACAGGAATATAACTACTATAATACTGCCCCCTATGTACAAGAATATAACTACTATAATACTGCTCCCATGTACAAGAATATAACTACTATAATACTGCTCCTATATAAAAGAATATATCTACTATAATACTGCTCCAATGTACAAGAATATAACTACTATAATACTGCCCCTATGTACAAGAATAAAACTACTATAATACTGTCCCCTATGTACAAGAATATAACTACTATAATACTGCTCCTATATAAAAGAATATATCTACTATAATACTGCTCCTATGTACAAGAATATAACTACTATAATACTGCCCCTATTTACAAGAATATAACTACTAAAATACTGCCAATATGTACAAGAATATAACTACTATAATACTGCCCCTATGTACAAGAATATAACTACTATAATACTGCCTCTATGTACAGGAATATAACTACTATAATACTGCTCCTATGTACAGGAATATAACTACTATAATACTGCCCCTATGTACAAGAATATAACTACTATAATACTACTCCTATGTACAGGAATATAACTACTATAATACTGCTCCTATGTACAGGAATATAACTACTATAATACTGCCCCTATGTACAGGAATATAACTACTATAATACTACTCCTATGTACAAGAATATAACTACTATAATACTGCCCCTATGTACAAGAATATAACTACTATAATACTGCTCCTATGTACAAGAATATAACTACTATAATACTGCCCCTATGTACAAGAATATATCTACTATAATACTACCCCTATGTACAAGTATATAACTACTATAATACTACTCCTATGTACAAGAATATAACTACTATAATACTGCCCCTATGTACAAGAATATAACTACTATAATACTGCTCCTATGTACAAGAATATAACTACTATAATACTGCTCCTATGTACAGGAATATAACTACTATAATACTCCCCCTATGTACAGGAATATAACTACTATAATACTGCTCCTATGTACAAGAATATAACTACTATAATACTGCCCCCTATGTACAAGACTATAACTACTATAATACTGCCCCCTATGTACAAGAATATAACTACTATAATACTGCTCCTATGTACAAGACTAAAACTACTATAATACTGCCCCTATGTACAAGAATATAACTACTATAATACTGCCCCTATGTACAAGACTATAACTACTATAATACTGCCCCTATGTACAAGAATATAACTACTATAATACTGCCCTCTATGTACAAGAATATAACTACTATAATACTGCCCCCTATGTACAAGAATATAACTACTATAATACTGCCCCTATGTACAAGACTATAACTACTATAATACTGCCCCTATGTACAAGACTATAACTACTATAATACTGCCCCTATGTACAAGAATATAACTTCTATAATACTGCTCCTATGTTCAAGAATATAACTACTATAATACTGCTCCTATGTACAAGAATATAACTACTATAATACTGCTCCTATGTACAAGAATATAACTACTATAATACTGCTCCTATGTACAAGAATATAACTACTATAATACTGCTCCTATGTACAAGAATATAACTACTATAATACTACTCCTATGTACAAGAATATAACTACTATAATACTGCTACTACGTACAAGAATATAACTACTAGAATACTGCTCCTATGTACAAGAATATAACTACTATAATACTGCTCCTATGTACAAGAATATAACTACTATAATACTGCCTCCTATGTACAAGAATATAACTACTATAATACTGCCCCTATGTACAAGAATATAACTACTATAATACTGCTCCTATGTACAAGAATATAACTACTATAATACTGCTCCTATGTACAATAATATAACTACTATAATACTGCCCCTATGTACAAGAATATAACTACTATAATACTGCTCCTATGTACAATAATATAACTACTATAATACTGCCCCCTATGTACAAGAATATAACTACTATAATACTGCCCCCTATGTACAAGAATATAACTACTATAATACTGCTCCTATGTACAAGAATATAACTTCTATAATACTGCTCCTATGTACAATAATATAACTACTATAATACTGCCCCCTATGTACAAGAATATAACTACTATAATACTGCCCCCTATATACAAGAATATAACTACTATAATACTGCTCCTATATACAAGAATAGAACTACTATAATACTGCCCTAGAAAGCATCACATGCGGACAACCACTGAATGAATGTTGTATTTTATTTAATGTATGTAAACCTATTACATATATACATTTTCCTTGACAATAAAATATAAAACTATCTTTTTATTTTGATGATGATGAGAATGTATTAAATTACGCCGGTCACTATTTAGTTCCTTCGGGTAGGTTTTGTTTTTCGTTCTTTTACTATTCGGAACTACTAAAAAACTTGATTTTTTTCACAGTTAATAAAGTTAAAATTAATAAATATTACAAAATAATAAACCAAAAAACTCCAATAGTGCAAAAGTCTCTTTAGGTGTTGAAGCTATGTCCAGCTGAAGCGGTTCTGTTTCCTCGGGAGGACGACTTCCAGGTTTAAGTCTTTCTGCTCCCCCTCGGAGTCCACCAGTTGGTACCCGAGCATGTTCATAGCCCCTTTACAAACCTCTTGTATCTTTTCCACCTTCTTGAAAGGAAGAACTTTCCTCCAGGCCTTAGAAATGCTGGCCGCGTTCCGAGACGTGATTGTGAAGGCCTCCTTCTTGTCTCCAGAACTTTGACCATGAGTGATGTTGAAGATCCAGTTCTTCAGATTGTCCGTAAGTTTAAGTCCGGCAAATTTATACATCTCGGAGATTTCCAACAAGGGGTCTCGAACCACGTCCTCGTACCTCACCAGCATGTATCGGTCCTTGAGGAAGCTCGGAGCTTTGTGAACGGCCGTTTCGTACATCTGGACGTGACTTCGACAGATCTCTTGGATCACTTGATACTTGTAGTCGTCTACTATGGTGCCGTTGGTGTTGAGGACAATCCCATTGTCTCTCATCAGTGATTTTTTGGACTGCTCCCGCGATTTCGCCACGGCTCTAGGATCTCGAACCAAATGAAGGATCTTCAAGTTTAGAGATGGGTCGGTTAGTAGGGGATACAAAACCTTCAGGTCAAAGAAGCGGACTTCTTTGATAACCACGTGACTATAGGTTTTGCATGCCTTTTCGGCTTTGTAAAAGGAATATTTCCCACATAGAGTCCTACAGCTAACCTCATCGGAGATCTCATCCCGAGGAAAGGAATTACAAGCTGGGGCGCTACATAAGGCCCTGCTGACGGACCACTGGAAGAGGGAAGAAATGTTCCTCTCCTTTGGCATGTAGGAGTCAAAAACGGACATGTCGCACAGGAATATGGATCTTACGACATCCCTCACTGCCATGTGGAGAACCTTGGCACCGTTCTGAAACATGGTCCCCCACACGTGCCACGCGGGCTCCATCAAGTAGAAAACATCCGGGTGCTGACTGAAGATCTGTCCAACAAAGGAAGACCCCGACCTCCAGGAGGAAAGGATGAGAAGGTGGACTTTCTCCTTGCCGGCCGTGTCCGAGAAGTGAATGTTTTGTCTTGAGTACAATACGAGCAGAAATGCAGTTTGTATCACCAGAAGTCCCGTAGCCAAAGAGCCATTAATCCTAAACTTCACCATGACGTCCACGTTCTGAACCACTGGAGAAAAAAAAAAGAATTTATTAGGTATCTTTTATTGTTTATTTAGTTTTATAACTAGCAGCAAATGTACTGGAAAACCATGTAACAAATGCACAGAGCTCACATCCAGCCTATATTTCTGGGAGAGACACACACAGCTCACGTCCAGCCTATATTACTGGGAGAGACACACAGAGCTCACATCCAGCCTATATTACTGGGAGACACACACAGAGCTCACATCCAGCCTATATTACTGGGAGAGACACACAGAGCTCACATCCAGCCTATATTACTGGAAGAGACACACAGAGCTCACATCCAGCCTATATTACTGGGAGAAACACACAGGCCTCACAGCCAGCCTATATTACTGGGAGAGACATACAGAGCTCACATCCAGCCTATATTACTGGGAGAGACACACAGAGCTCACATCCAGCCTATATTACTGGAAGAGACACACAGAGCTCACATCCAGCCTATATTACTGGAAGAGACACACAGAGCTCACATCCAGCCTATATTACTGGAAGAGACACACAGATCTCACATCCAGCCTATATTACTGGGAGAGATACACAGACCTCACATGCAGCCTATATTACTGGGAGAGACACACAGAGCTCACATCCAGCCTATATTACTGGGAGAGACACACACAGCTCACATCCAGCCTATATTACTGGGAGAGAGACACAGAGCTCACATCCAGCCTATATTACTGGGAGAGACACACACAGCTCACATCCAGCCTATATTACTGGGAGAGACACACAGACCTCACATCCAGCCTATATTACTGGGAGAGACACACAGAGCTCACATCCAGCCTATATTACTGGGAGAGACACACACAGCTCACATCCAGCCTATATTACTGGGAGAGAGACACAGAGCTCACATCCAGCCTATATTACTGGGAGAGACACACACAGCTCACATCCAGCCTATATTACTGGGAGAGATACACAGACCTCACATCCAGCCTATATTACTGGGAGAGACACACAGAGCTCACATCCAGCCTATATTACTGGGAGAGACACACAGAGCTCACATCCAGCCTATATTACTGGGAGAGACACACAGAGCTCACATCCAGCCTATATTACTGGAAGAGACACACAGAGCTCACATCCAGCCTATATTACTGGGAGAAACACACAGGCCTCACAGCCAGCCTATATTACTGGGAGAGACATACAGAGCTCACATCCAGCCTATATTACTGGGAGAGACACACAGAGCTCACATCCAGCCTATATTACTGGAAGAGACACACAGAGCTCACATCCAGCCTATATTACTGGAAGAGACACACAGAGCTCACATCCAGCCTATATTACTGGAAGAGACACACAGATCTCACATCCAGCCTATATTACTGGGAGAGATACACAGACCTCACATGCAGCCTATATTACTGGGAGAGACACACAGAGCTCACATCCAGCCTATATTACTGGGAGAGACACACACAGCTCACATCCAGCCTATATTACTGGGAGAGAGACACAGAGCTCACATCCAGCCTATATTACTGGGAGAGACACACACAGCTCACATCCAGCCTATATTACTGGGAGAGACACACAGACCTCACATCCAGCCTATATTACTGGGAGAGACACACAGAGCTCACATCCAGCCTATATTACTGGGAGAGACACACACAGCTCACATCCAGCCTATATTACTGGGAGAGAGACACAGAGCTCACATCCAGCCTATATTACTGGGAGAGACACACACAGCTCACATCCAGCCTATATTACTGGGAGAGATACACAGACCTCACATCCAGCCTATATTACTGGGAGAGACACACAGAGCTCACATCCAGCCTATATTACTGGGAGAGACACACAGAGCTCACATCCAGCCTATATTACTGGGAGAGACACACACAGCTCACATCCAGCCTATATTACTGGGAGAGACACACAGAGCTCACATCCAGCCTATATTACTGGGAGAGACACACACAGCTCACATCCAGCCTATATTACTGGGAGAGACACACAGAGCTCACATCCAGCCTATATTACTGGGAGAGACACACACAGCTCACATCCAGCCTATATTACTGGGAGAGAGACACAGAGCTCACATCCAGCCTATATTACTGGGAGAGACACACAGACCTCACATCCAGCCTATATTACTGGGAGAGACACACAGACCTCACATCCAGCCTATATTACTGGGAGAGACACACACAGCTCACATCCAGCCTATATTACTGGGAGAGACACACAGAGCTCACATCCAGCCTATATTACTGGGAGAGACACACACAGCTCACATCCAGCCTATATTACTGGGAGAGAGACACAGAGCTCACATCCAGCCTATATTACTGGGAGAGACACACACAGCTCACATCCAGCCTATATTACTGGGAGAGACACACAGACCTCACATCCAGCCTATATTACTGGGAGAGACACACAGAGCTCACATCCAGCCTATATTACTGGGAGAGACACACACAGCTCACATCCAGCCTATATTACTGGGAGAGAGACACAGAGCTCACATCCAGCCTATATTACTGGGAGAGACACACACAGCTCACATCCAGCCTATATTACTGGGAGAGATACACAGACCTCACATCCAGCCTATATTACTGGGAGAGACACACAGAGCTCACATCCAGCCTATATTACTGGGAGAGACACACAGAGCTCACATCCAGCCTATATTACTGGGAGAGACACACACAGCTCACATCCAGCCTATATTACTGGGAGAGACACACAGAGCTCACATCCAGCCTATATTACTGGGAGAGACACACACAGCTCACATCCAGCCTATATTACTGGGAGAGACACACAGAGCTCACATCCAGCCTATATTACTGGGAGAGACACACACAGCTCACATCCAGCCTATATTACTGGGAGAGAGACACAGAGCTCACATCCAGCCTATATTACTGGGAGAGACACACACAGCTCACATCCAGCCTATATTACTGGGAGAGACACACAGACCTCACATCCAGCCTATATTACTGGGAGAGACACACAGAGCTCACATCCAGCCTATATTACTGGGAGAGACACACACAGCTCACATCCAGCCTATATGACTGGGAGAGAGACACAGAGCTCACATCCAGCCTATATTACTGGGAGAGACACACACAGCTCACATCCAGCCTATATTACTGGGAGAGATACACAGACCTCACATCCAGCCTATATTACTGGGAGAGACACACAGAGCTCACATCCAGCCTATATTACTGGGAGAGACACACACAGCTCACATCCAGCCTATATTACTGGGAGAGACACACAGAGCTCACATCCAGCCTATATTACTGGGAGAGACACACACAGCTCACATCCAGCCTATATTACTGGGAGAGACACACAGAGCTCACATCCAGCCTATATTACTGGGAGAGACACACACAGCTCACATCCAGCCTATATTACTGGGAGAGACACACAGAGCTCACATCCAGCCTATATTACTGGGAGAGACACACAGACCTCACATCCAGCCTATATTACTGGGAGAGACACACAGAGCTCACATCCAGTCTATATTACTGGGAGAGACACAGAGCTCACATCCAGCCTATAATACTGGGAGAGACACACAGAGCTCACATCCAGCCTATATTACTGGGAGAGACACACAGACCTCACATCCAGCCTATATTACTGGGAGAGACACACAGAGCTCACATCCAACCTATATTACTGGGAGAGACACACAGACCTCACATCCAGCCTATATTACTGGGAGAGACACACAGACCTCACATCCACACTATATTACTGGGAGACACACAGAGCTCACATCCAGCCTATATTACTGGGAGAGACACAGAGCTCACATCCAGCCTATATTACTGGGAGAGACACACAGACCTCACATCCAGTCTATATTACTGTGAGAGACACACAGACCTCACATCCAGCCTATATTACTGGGAGAGACACACAGAGCTCACATCCAGCCTATATTACTGGGAGAGACACACAGAGCTCACATCCAGCCTATATTACTGGGAGAGACACAGACCTCACATCCAGCCTATATTACTGGGAGAGACACACAGACCTCACATCCAGCCTATATTACTGGGAGAGACACACAGAGCTCACATCCAGCCTATATTACTGGGAGAGACACACAGACAGAGCTCACATCCAGCCTATATTACTGGGAGAGACACACAGACCTCACATCCAGCCTATATTACTGGGAGAGACACACAGACCTCACATCCAGCCTATATTACTGGGAGAGACAGACATAGCTCACATCCAGCCTATATTACTGGGAGAGACACACAGAGCTCACATCCAGCCTATATTACTGGGAGACACACACAGACCTCACATCCAGCCTATATTACTGGGAGAGACACACAGACCTCACATCCAGCCTATATTACTGGGAGACACACACAGACCTCACATCCAGCCTATATTACTGGGAGACACACACAGACCTCACATCCAGCCTATATTACTGGGAGAGACACACATAGCTCACATCCAGCCTATATTACTGGGAGAGACACACAGACCTCACATCCAGCCTATATTACTGGGAGAGACACACATATCTCACATCCAGCCTATATTACTGGGGGAGACACACAGACCTCACATCCAGCCTATATTACTGGAGAGACACACAAACCTCACATCCAGCCTATATTACTGGGAGACACACAGACCTCACATCCAGCCTATATTACTGGGAGAGACACACGGAGCTCACATCCAGCCTATATTACTGGGAGAGACACACAGAGCTCACATCCAGCCTATATTACTGGGAGAGACACAGAGCTCACATCCAGCCTATATTACTGGGAGAGACACACAGAGCTCACATCCAGCCTATATTACTGGGAGAGACACAGAGCTCACATCTAACCTATATTACTGGGAGAGACACACAGACCTCACATCCAGCCTATATTACTGGGAGAGACACACACAAAGAGCTCACATCCAGCCTATATTACTGGAGAGACACACAGAGCTCACATTCAACCTATATTACTGGGAGAGACACACAGACCTAACATCCAGCCTATATTCCTGGGAGAGACACACAGACCTCACATCCAGCCTATATTACTGGGAGACACACACAGAGCTCTCATCCAGCCTATATTACTGGGAGAGACACACAGACCTCACATCCAGCCTATATTACTGGGGAGACACACAGACCTCACATCCAACCTATATTACTGGGAGAGACACACAGACCTCACATCCAGCCTATATTACTGGGAGAGACACACAGACCTCACATCCAGCCTATATTACTGGGAGAGACACACAGACCTCACATCCAGCCTATATTACTGGGAGAGACACACAGACCTCACATCCAGCCTATATTACTGGGAGAGACACACAGACCTCACATCCAGCCTATATTACTGGGAGAGACACACACACAGAGCTCACATCCAGCCTATATTACTGGAGAGACACACAGAGCTCACATTCAACCTATATTACTGGGAGAGACACACAGACCTCACATCCAGTCTATATTACTGGGAGAGACACACAGACCTCACATCCAGCCTATATTACTGGGAGAGACACACAGAGCTCACACCCAGCCTATATTACTGGGAGAGACACACAGACCTCACATCCAGCCTATATTACTGGGAGAGACACAGAGCTCACATCCAGCCTATATTACTGGGAGAGACACACAGAGCTCACATCCAGCCTATATTACTGGGAGAGACACACAGAGCTCACATCCAGCCTATATTACTGGGAGAGACACAGAGCTCACATCTAACCTATATTACTGGGAGAGACACACAGACCTCACATCCAGCCTATATTACTGGGAGAGACACACACAAAGAGCTCACATCCAGCCTATATTACTGGAGAGACACACAGAGCTCACATTCAACCTATATTACTGGGAGAGACACACAGACCTAACATCCAGCCTATATTCCTGGGAGAGACACACAGACCTCACATCCAGCCTATATTACTGGGAGACACACACAGAGCTCTCATCCAGCCTATATTACTGGGAGAGACACACAGACCTCACATCCAGCCTATATTACTGGGGAGACACACAGACCTCACATCCAACCTATATTACTGGGAGAGACACACAGACCTCACATCCAGCCTATATTACTGGGAGAGACACACAGACCTCACATCCAGCCTATATTACTGGGAGAGACACACAGACCTCACATCCAGCCTATATTACTGGGAGAGACACACAGACCTCACATCCAGCCTATATTACTGGGAGAGACACACAGACCTCACATCCAGCCTATATTACTGGGAGAGACACACACACAGAGCTCACATCCAGCCTATATTACTGGAGAGACACACAGAGCTCACATTCAACCTATATTACTGGGAGAGACACACAGACCTCACATCCAGTCTATATTACTGGGAGAGACACACAGACCTCACATCCAGCCTATATTACTGGGAGAGACACACAGAGCTCACACCCAGCCTATATTACTGGGAGAGACACACAGACCTCACATCCAGCCTATATTACTGGGAGAGACACACAGAGCTCACATCCAGCCTATATTACTGGGAGAGACACACAGATCTCACATCCAGTCTATATTACTGGGAGAGACACACAGAGCTCACATCCAGTCTATATTACTGGGAGAGACACACAGAGCTCACATCCAGCCTATATTACTGGGAGAGACACACAGAGCTCACATCCAGCCTATATTACTGGGAGACACACAGAGCTCACATCCAGCCTATATTACTGGGAGAGACACACAGAGCTCACATCCAGCCTATATTACTGGGAGAGACACACAGACCTCACATCCAGTCTATATTACTGGGAGAGACACACAGAGCTCACATCCAGTCTATATTACTGGGAGAGACACACAGAGATCACATCCAGCCTATATTACTGTGAGAAACACAGAGAGCTCACATCCAGCCTATATTACTGGGAGAGACACACAGAGCTCACATCCAGCCTATATCACTGGGAGAGACACACAGACCTCACATCCAGCCTATATTACTAGGAGAGACACACAGACCTCACATCCAGCCTATATTACTGGGAGAGACACACAGACCTCACATCCAGTCTATATTACTGGGAGAGACACACAGACCTCACATCCAGCCTATATTACTGGGAGAGACACACAGAGCTCACATCCAGCCTATATTACTGTGAGAAACACAGAGAGCTCACATCCAGCCTATATTACTGGGAGAGACACACAGAGCTCACATCCAGCCTATATTACTGGGAGAGACACACAGAGCTCACATCCAGCCTATATTACTGGGAGAGACACACAGAGCTCACATCCAGCCTATATCACTGGGAGAGACACACAGACCTCACATCCAGCCTATATTACTGGGAGAGACACAGAGCTCACATCCAGCCTATATTACTGGGAGAGACACAGACCTCACATCCAGCCTATATTACTGGGAGAGACACACAGACCTCACATCCAGCCTATATTACTGGGAGAGACACACAGAGCTCACATCCAGCCTATATTACTGGGAGAGACACACAGACAGAGCTCACATCCAGCCTATATTACTGGGAGAGACACACAGACCTCACATCCAGCCTATATTACTGGGAGAGACACACAGACCTCACATCCAGCCTATATTACTGGGAGAGACAGACATAGCTCACATCCAGCCTATATTACTGGGAGAGACACACAGAGCTCACATCCAGCCTATATTACTGGGAGACACACACAGACCTCACATCCAGCCTATATTACTGGGAGAGACACACAGACCACACATCCAGCCTATATTACTGGGAGACACACACAGACCTCACATCCAGCCTATATTACTGGGAGACACACACAGACCTCACATCCAGCCTATATTACTGGGAGAGACACACATAGCTCACATCCAGCCTATATTACTGGGAGAGACACACAGACCTCACATCCAGCCTATATTACTGGGAGAGACACACATAGCTCACATCCAGCCTATATTACTGGGGGAGACACACAGACCTCACATCCAGCCTATATTACTGGAGAGACACACAAACCTCACATCCAGCCTATATTACTGGGAGACACACAGACCTCACATCCAGCCTATATTACTGGGAGAGACACACGGAGCTCACATCCAGCCTATATTACTGGGAGAGACACACAGAGCTCACATCCAGCCTATATTACTGGGAGAGACACAGAGCTCACATCCAGCCTATATTACTGGGAGAGACACACAGAGCTCACATCCAGCCTATATTACTGGGAGAGACACAGAGCTCACATCTAACCTATATTACTGGGAGAGACACACAGACCTCACATCCAGCCTATATTACTGGGAGAGACACACACAAAGAGCTCACATCCAGCCTATATTACTGGAGAGACACACAGAGCTCACATTCAACCTATATTACTGGGAGAGACACACAGACCTAACATCCAGCCTATATTCCTGGGAGAGACACACAGACCTCACATCCAGCCTATATTACTGGGAGACACACACAGAGCTCTCATCCAGCCTATATTACTGGGAGAGACACACAGACCTCACATCCAGCCTATATTACTGGGGAGACACACAGACCTCACATCCAACCTATATTACTGGGAGAGACACACAGACCTCACATCCAGCCTATATTACTGGGAGAGACACACAGACCTCACATCCAGCCTATATTACTGGGAGAGACACACAGACCTCACATCCAGCCTATATTACTGGGAGAGACACACAGACCTCACATCCAACCTATATTACTGGGAGAGACACACAGACCTCACATCCAGCCTATATTACTGGGAGAGACACACACACAGAGCTCACATCCAGCCTATATTACTGGAGAGACACACAGAGCTCACATTCAACCTATATTACTGGGAGAGACACACAGACCTCACATCCAGTCTATATTACTGGGAGAGACACACAGACCTCACATCCAGCCTATATTACTGGGAGAGACACACAGAGCTCACACCCAGCCTATATTACTGGGAGAGACACACAGACCTCACATCCAGCCTATATTACTGGGAGAGACACAGAGCTCACATCCAGCCTATATTACTGGGAGAGACACACAGAGCTCACATCCAGCCTATATTACTGGGAGAGACACACAGAGCTCACATCCAGCCTATATTACTGGGAGAGACACAGAGCTCACATCTAACCTATATTACTGGGAGAGACACACAGACCTCACATCCAGCCTATATTACTGGGAGAGACACACACAAAGAGCTCACATCCAGCCTATATTACTGGAGAGACACACAGAGCTCACATTCAACCTATATTACTGGGAGAGACACACAGACCTAACATCCAGCCTATATTCCTGGGAGAGACACACAGACCTCACATCCAGCCTATATTACTGGGAGACACACACAGAGCTCTCATCCAGCCTATATTACTGGGAGAGACACACAGACCTCACATCCAGCCTATATTACTGGGGAGACACACAGACCTCACATCCAACCTATATTACTGGGAGAGACACACAGACCTCACATCCAGCCTATATTACTGGGAGAGACACACAGACCTCACATCCAGCCTATATTACTGGGAGAGACACACAGACCTCACATCCAGCCTATATTACTGGGAGAGACACACAGACCTCACATCCAGCCTATATTACTGGGAGAGACACACAGACCTCACATCCAGCCTATATTACTGGGAGAGACACACACACAGAGCTCACATCCAGCCTATATTACTGGAGAGACACACAGAGCTCACATTCAACCTATATTACTGGGAGAGACACACAGACCTCACATCCAGTCTATATTACTGGGAGAGACACACAGACCTCACATCCAGCCTATATTACTGGGAGAGACACACAGAGCTCACACCCAGCCTATATTACTGGGAGAGACACACAGACCTCACATCCAGCCTATATTACTGGGAGAGACACACAGAGCTCACATCCAGCCTATATTACTGGGAGAGACACACAGATCTCACATCCAGTCTATATTACTGGGAGAGACACACAGAGCTCACATCCAGTCTATATTACTGGGAGAGACACACAGAGCTCACATCCAGCCTATATTACTGGGAGAGACACACAGAGCTCACATCCAGCCTATATTACTGGGAGACACACAGAGCTCACATCCAGCCTATATTACTGGGAGAGACACACAGAGCTCACATCCAGCCTATATTACTGGGAGAGACACACAGACCTCACATCCAGTCTATATTACTGGGAGAGACACACAGAGCTCACATCCAGTCTATATTACTGGGAGAGACACACAGAGATCACATCCAGCCTATATTACTGTGAGAAACACAGAGAGCTCACATCCAGCCTATATTACTGGGAGAGACACACAGAGCTCACATCCAGCCTATATCACTGGGAGAGACACACAGACCTCACATCCAGCCTATATTACTAGGAGAGACACACAGACCTCACATCCAGCCTATATTACTGGGAGAGACACACAGACCTCACATCCAGTCTATATTACTGGGAGAGACACACAGACCTCACATCCAGCCTATATTACTGGGAGAGACACACAGAGCTCACATCCAGCCTATATTACTGTGAGAAACACAGAGAGCTCACATCCAGCCTATATTACTGGGAGAGACACACAGAGCTCACATCCAGCCTATATTACTGGGAGAGACACACAGAGCTCACATCCAGCCTATATTACTGGGAGAGACACACAGAGCTCACATCCAGCCTATATCACTGGGAGAGACACACAGACCTCACATCCAGCCTATATTACTGGGAGAGACACAGAGCTCACATCCAGCCTATATTACTGGGAGAGACACAGAGCTCACATCCAGCCTATATTACTGGAGAGACACACAGAGCTCACATCCAGCCTATATTACTGGGAGAGACACACAGACCTCACATCCAGCCTATATTACTAGGAGAGACACACAGAGCTCACATCCAGCCTATATTACTGGGAGAGACACATAGCTCACATCCAGCCTATATTACTGGAGAGACACACAGACCTCACATCCAGCCTATATTACTGGGAGAGACACAGAGCTCACATCCAGCCTATATTACTGGGAGAGACACACAGACCTCACATCCTGCCTATATTACTGGGAGAGACACACAGAGCTCACATCCAGCCTATATTACTGGGAGAGATACACAGACCTCACATCCAGCCTATATTACTGGGAGAGACACACAGAGCTCACATCCAGCCTATATTACTGGGAGAGACACACAGACCTCACATCCAGCCTATATTACTGGGAGAGATACACAGACCTCACATCTAGCCTATATTACTGGGAGAGACACACAGACCTCACATCCAGCCTATATTACTAGGAGAGACACACAGAGCTCACATCCAGCCTATATTACTGGGAGAGACACACAGACCTCACATCCAGCCTATATTACTAGGAGAGACACACAGAGCTCACATCCAGCCTATATTACTGGGAGAGACACAGAGCTCACATCCAGCCTATATTACTGGAGAGACACACAGAGCTCACATCCAGCCTATATTACTGGGAGAGACACAGAGCTCACATCCAGCCTATATTACTGGGAGAGACACACAGACCTCACATCCAGCCTATATTACTGGAGAGACACACAGACCTCACATCCAGCCTATATTACTGGGAGAGACACACAGACCTCACATCCAGCCTATATTACTGGGAGAGACACACAGATCTCACATCCAGCCTATATTACTGGAGAGACACACAGAGATCACATCCAGCCTATATTACAGGAGAGAGACACAGACCTCACATCCAGCCTATATTACTGGAGAGACTCACAGAGATCACATCCAGCCTATATTACAGGAGAGAGACACACACCTCACATCCAGCCTATATTACTGGAGAGACTCACAGAGCTCACATCCAGCCTATATTACTGGGAGAGACACACACAGCTCACATCCAGCCTATATTACTGGGAGAGAGACACAGAGCTCACATCCAGCCTATATTACTGGGAGAGACACACACAGCTCACATCCAGCCTATATTACTGGGAGAGACACACAGACCTCACATCCAGCCTATATTACTGGGAGAGACACACAGAGCTCACATCCAGCCTATATTACTGGGAGAGACACACACAGCTCACATCCAGCCTATATTACTGGGAGAGAGACACAGAGCTCACATCCAGCCTATATTACTGGGAGAGACACACACAGCTCACATCCAGCCTATATTACTGGGAGAGATACACAGACCTCACATCCAGCCTATATTACTGGGAGAGACACACAGAGCTCACATCCAGCCTATATTACTGGGAGAGACACACACAGCTCACATCCAGCCTATATTACTGGGAGAGACACACAGAGCTCACATCCAGCCTATATTACTGGGAGAGACACACACAGCTCACATCCAGCCTATATTACTGGGAGAGACACACAGAGCTCACATCCAGCCTATATTACTGGGAGAGACACACACAGCTCACATCCAGCCTATATTACTGGGAGAGACACACAGAGCTCACATCCAGCCTATATTACTGGGAGAGACACACAGACCTCACATCCAGCCTATATTACTGGGAGAGACACACAGAGCTCACATCCAGTCTATATTACTGGGAGAGACACAGAGCTCACATCCAGCCTATAATACTGGGAGAGACACACAGAGCTCACATCCAGCCTATATTACTGGGAGAGACACACAGACCTCACATCCAGCCTATATTACTGGGAGAGACACACAGAGCTCACATCCAACCTATATTACTGGGAGAGACACACAGACCTCACATCCAGCCTATATTACTGGGAGAGACACACAGACCTCACATCCACACTATATTACTGGGAGACACACAGAGCTCACATCCAGCCTATATTACTGGGAGAGACACAGAGCTCACATCCAGCCTATATTACTGGGAGAGACACACAGACCTCACATCCAGTCTATATTACTGGGAGAGACACACAGACCTCACATCCAGCCTATATTACTGGGAGAGACACACAGAGCTCACATCCAGCCTATATTACTGGGAGAGACACACAGAGCTCACATCCAGCCTATATTACTGGGAGAGACACAGACCTCACATCCAGCCTATATTACTGGGAGAGACACACAGACCTCACATCCAGCCTATATTACTGGGAGAGACACACAGAGCTCACATCCAGCCTATATTACTGGGAGAGACACACAGACAGAGCTCACATCCAGCCTATATTACTGGGAGAGACACACAGACCTCACATCCAGCCTATATTACTGGGAGAGACACACAGACCTCACATCCAGCCTATATTACTGGGAGAGACACACATAGCTCACATCCAGCCTATATTACTGGGAGACACACACAGACCTCACATCCAGCCTATATTACTGGGAGACACACACAGACCTCACATCCAGCCTATATTACTGGGAGAGACACACATAGCTCACATCCAGCCTATATTACTGGGAGAGACACACAGACCTCACATCCAGCCTATATTACTGGGAGAGACACACATAGCTCACATCCAGCCTATATTACTGGGGGAGACACACAGACCTCACATCCAGCCTATATTACTGGAGAGACACACAAACCTCACATCCAGCCTATATTACTGGGAGACACACAGACCTCACATCCAGCCTATATTACTGGGAGAGACACACGGAGCTCACATCCAGCCTATATTACTGGGAGAGACACACAGAGCTCACATCCAGCCTATATTACTGGGAGAGACACAGAGCTCACATCCAGCCTATATTACTGGGAGAGACACACAGAGCTCACATCCAGCCTATATTACTGGGAGAGACACACAGAGCTCACATCCAGCCTATATTACTGGGAGAGACACAGAGCTCACATCTAACCTATATTACTGGGAGAGACACACAGACCTCACATCCAGCCTATATTACTGGGAGAGACACACACAAAGAGCTCACATCCAGCCTATATTACTGGAGAGACACACAGAGCTCACATTCAACCTATATTACTGGGAGAGACACACAGACCTAACATCCAGCCTATATTCCTGGGAGAGACACACAGACCTCACATCCAGCCTATATTACTGGGAGACACACACAGAGCTCTCATCCAGCCTATATTACTGGGAGAGACACACAGACCTCACATCCAGCCTATATTACTGGGGAGACACACAGACCTCACATCCAACCTATATTACTGGGAGAGACACACAGACCTCACATCCAGCCTATATTACTGGGAGAGACACACAGACCTCACATCCAGCCTATATTACTGGGAGAGACACACAGACCTCACATCCAGCCTATATTACTGGGAGAGACACACAGACCTCACATCCAGCCTATATTACTGGGAGAGACACACAGACCTCACATCCAGCCTATATTACTGGGAGAGACACACACACAGAGCTCACATCCAGCCTATATTACTGGAGAGACACACAGAGCTCACATTCAACCTATATTACTGGGAGAGACACACAGACCTCACATCCAGTCTATATTACTGGGAGAGACACACAGACCTCACATCCAGCCTATATTACTGGGAGAGACACACAGAGCTCACACCCAGCCTATATTACTGGGAGAGACACACAGACCTCACATCCAGCCTATATTACTGGGAGAGACACACAGAGCTCACATCCAGCCTATATTACTGGGAGAGACACACAGATCTCACATCCAGTCTATATTACTGGGAGAGACACACAGAGCTCACATCCAGTCTATATTACTGGGAGAGACACACAGAGCTCACATCCAGCCTATATTACTGGGAGAGACACACAGAGCTCACATCCAGCCTATATTACTGGGAGACACACAGAGCTCACATCCAGCCTATATTACTGGGAGAGACACACAGAGCTCACATCCAGCCTATATTACTGGGAGAGACACACAGACCTCACATCCAGTCTATATTACTGGGAGAGACACACAGAGCTCACATCCAGTCTATATTACTGGGAGAGACACACAGAGATCACATCCAGCCTATATTACTGTGAGAAACACAGAGAGCTCACATCCAGCCTATATTACTGGGAGAGACACACAGAGCTCACATCCAGCCTATATCACTGGGAGAGACACACAGACCTCACATCCAGCCTATATTACTAGGAGAGACACACAGACCTCACATCCAGCCTATATTACTGGGAGAGACACACAGACCTCACATCCAGTCTATATTACTGGGAGAGACACACAGACCTCACATCCAGCCTATATTACTGGGAGAGACACACAGAGCTCACATCCAGCCTATATTACTGTGAGAAACACAGAGAGCTCACATCCAGCCTATACTGGGAGAGACACACAGAGCTCACATCCAGCCTATATTACTGGGAGAGACACACAGAGCTCACATCCAGCCTATATTACTGGGAGAGACACACAGAGCTCACATCCAGCCTATATCACTGGGAGAGACACACAGACCTCACATCCAGCCTATATTACTGGGAGAGACACAGAGCTCACATCCAGCCTATATTACTGGGAGAGACACAGAGCTCACATCCAGCCTATATTACTGGAGAGACACACAGAGCTCACATCCAGCCTATATTACTGGGAGAGACACACAGACCTCACATCCAGCCTATATTACTAGGAGAGACACACAGAGCTCACATCCAGCCTATATTACTGGGAGAGACACATAGCTCACATCCAGCCTATATTACTGGAGAGACACACAGACCTCACATCCAGCCTATATTACTGGGAGAGACACACAGAGCTCACATCCAGCCTATATTACTGGGAGAGACACACAGACCTCACATCCTGCCTATATTACTGGGAGAGACACACAGAGCTCACATCCAGCCTATATTACTGGGAGAGATACACAGACCTCACATCCAGCCTATATTACTGGGAGAGACACACAGAGCTCACATCCAGCCTATATTACTGGGAGAGACACACAGACCTCACATCCAGCCTATATTACTGGGAGAGATACACAGACCTCACATCTAGCCTATATTACTGGGAGAGACACACAGACCTCACATCCAGCCTATATTACTAGGAGAGACACACAGAGCTCACATCCAGCCTATATTACTGGGAGAGACACACAGACCTCACATCCAGCCTATATTACTAGGAGAGACACACAGACCTCACATCCAGCCTATATTACTGGGAGAGACACAGAGCTCACATCCAGCCTATATTACTGGAGAGACACACAGAGCTCACATCCAGCCTATATTACTGGGAGAGACACAGAGCTCACATCCAGCCTATATTACTGGGAGAGACACACAGACCTCACATCCAGCCTATATTACTGGAGAGACACACAGACCTCACATCCAGCCTATATTACTGGGAGAGACACACAGACCTCACATCCAGCCTATATTACTGGGAGAGACACACAGATCTCACATCCAGCCTATATTACTGGAGAGACACACAGAGATCACATCCAGCCTATATTACAGGAGAGAGACACAGACCTCACATCCAGCCTATATTACTGGAGAGACTCACAGAGATCACATCCAGCCTATATTACAGGAGAGAGACACACACCTCACATCCAGCCTATATTACTGGAGAGACTCACAGAGCTCACATCCAGCCTATATTACTGGGAGAGACACACAGACCTCACATCCAGCCTATATTACTGGGAGACACATAGAGCACACATCCATCCTACAGTTAGGTCCAGAAATATTTGGACAGTGACACAATTTTGGCGAGTTGGGCTCTGCATGCCACCACATTGGATTTGAAATGAAACCTCTACAACAGAATTCAAGTGCAGATTTTAACGTTTAATTTGAAGGTTTGAACAAAAATATCTGATAGAAATTGTAGGAATTGTCACATTTCTTTGCAAACACTCCACATTTTAGGAGGTCAAAAGTAATTGGACAAATAAACCAAACCCAAACAAAATATTTTTATTTTCAATATTTTGTTGCGAATCTTTTGGAGGCAATCACTGCCTTAAGTCTGGAACCCATGGACATCACCAAACGCTGGGTTTCCTCCTTCTTAATGCTTTGCCAGGCCTTTACAGCCGCAGCCTTCAGGTCTTGCTTGTTTGTGGGTCTTTCCGTCTTAAGTCTGGATTTGAGCAAGTGAAATGCATGCTCAATTGGGTTAAGATCTGGTGATTGACTTGGCCATTGCAGAATGTTCCACTTTTTAGCACTCATGAACTCCTGGGTAGCTTTGGCTTTATGCTTGGGGTCATTGTCCATCTGTACTATGAAGCGCCGTCCGATCAACTTTGCGGCATTTGGCTGAATCTGGGCTGAAAGTATATCCCGGTACACTTCAGAATTCATCCGGCTACTCTTGTCTGCTGTTATGTCATCAATAAACACAAGTGACCCAGTGCCATTGAAAGCCATGCATGCCCATGCCATCACGTTGCCTCCACCATGTTTTACAGAGGATGTGGTGTGCCTTGGATCATGTGCCGTTCCCTTTTTTCTCCAAACTTTTTTCTTCCCATCATTCTGGTACAGGTTGATCTTTGTCTCATCTGTCCATAGAATACTTTTCCAGAACTGAGCTGGCTTCATGAGGTGTTTTTCAGCAAATGTAACTCTGGCCTGTCTATTTTTGGAATTGATGAATGGTTTGCATCTAGATGTGAACCCTTTGTATTTACTTTCATGGAGTCTTCTCTTTACTGTTGACTTAGAGACAGATACACCTACTTCACTGAGAGTGTTCTGGACTTCAGTTGATGTTGTGAACGGGTTCTTCTTCACCAAAGAAAGTATGCGGCGATCATCCACCACTGTTGTCATCCGTGGACGCCCAGGCCTTTTTGAGTTCCCAAGCTCACCAGTCAATTCCTTTTTTCTCAGAATGTACCCGACTGTGGATTTTGCTACTCCAAGCATGTCTGCTATCTCTCTGATGGATTTTTTCTTTTTTTTCAGCCTCAGGATGTTCTGCTTCACCTCAATTGAGAGTTCCTTAGACCGCATGTTGTCTGGTAACAGCAACAGCCTCCAAATGCAAAACCACACACCTGTAATCAACCCCAGACCTTTTAACTGCTTCATTGATTACAGGTTAATGAGGGAGACGCCTTCAGAGTTAATTGCAGCCCTTAGAGTCCCTTGTCCAATTACTTTTGGTCCCTTGAAAAAGAGGAGGCTATGCATTACAGAGCTATGATTCCTAAACCCTTTCTCCGATTTGGATGTGAAAACTCTCATATTGCAGCTGGGAGTGTGCACTTTCAGCCCATATTATATATATAATTGTATTTCTGAACATGTTTTTGTAAACAGCTAAAATAACAAAACTTGTGTCACTGTCCAAATATTTCTGGACCTAACTGTATAATACTGGGAGAGACACACAGAGTTCACATCCAGCCTATATTACTGGGAGAGACACACAGACCTCACATCCAGCCTATATTACTGGAGAGACACACAGACCTCACATCCAGCCTATATTACTGGGAGAGACACACAGACCTCACATCCAGCCTATATTACTGGGAGAGACACACAGACCTCACATCCAGCCTATATTACTGGAGAGACTCACAGAGATCACATCCAGCCTATATTACAGGAGAGAGACACACACAGAGCTCACATCCAGCCTATATTACTGGGAGAGACACACAGACCTCACATCCAGCCTATATTACTGGAAGAGACACACAGAGCTCACATCCAGCCTATATTACTGTGAGAAACACAGAGAGCTCACATCCAGCCTATATTACTGGGAGAGACACACACAGAGCTCACATCCAGCCTATATTACAGGAGAGAGACACAGACCTCACATCCAGCCTATATTACTGGGAGAGACACACAGAGCTCACATCCAGCCTATATTACTGGAGAGACTCACAGAGCTCACATCCAGCCTATATTACTGGGAGAGACACACAGAGATCACATCCAGCCTATATTACAGGAGAGAGACACACACAGAGCTCACATCCAGCCTATATTACTGGGAGAGACACACAGAGATCACATCCAGCCTATATTACTGGGAGAGACACACAGAGCTCACATCCAGCCTATATTACTGGGAGAGACACACAGACCTCACATCCAGCCTATATTACTGGGAGAGACACACAGAGATCACATCCAGCCTATATTACTGGGAGAGACACAGACCTCACATCCAGCCTATATTACTGGGAGAGACACACAAACCTCACATCCAGCCTATATTACTGGGAGAGACACACAGACTTCACATCCATCCTATATTACTGGGAGAGACACACAGACCTCACATCCAGCCTATATTACTGGGAGAGACACACAGAGATCACATCCAGCCTATATTACAGGAGAGAGACACACAGAGCTCACATCCAGCCTATATTACTGGGAGAGACACACAGAGATCACATCCAGCCTATATTACAGGAGAGAGACACACACAGAGCTCACATCCAGCCTATATTACTGGGAGAGACACACAGAGATCACATCCAGCCTATATTACTGGGAGAGACACACAGAGCTCACATCCAGCCTATATTACTGGGAGAGACACACAGAGCTCACATCCAGCCTATATTACTGGGAGAGACACACAGACCTCACATCCAGCCTATATTACTGGGAGAGACACACAGAGATCACATCCAGCCTATATTACAGGAGAGAGACACACAGAGCTCACATCCAGCCTATATTACTGGGAGAGACACACAGAGATCACATCCAGCCTATATTACAGGAGAGAGACACACACAGAGCTCACATCCAGCCTATATTACTGGGAGAGACACACAGAGATCACATCCAGCCTATATTACTGGGAGAGACACACAGAGCTCACATCCAGCCTATATTACAAATAAGAGTAAGGAAATCGATCTAACTTTTTTTTCTATTTTTTATCATATAGTATAGAGCCTGACATTTGTGAACAATGAGCTGATTCAGACATGTTAATATAATGCTGTCGCGTCCGCATTCATATTCACAGAGATCCTAATCTGTGATCCCGGGACAATGCACAAACTGGTTCTGAGAGCGTGAGTAATTTAATACGTGTTGAGGACTTTCTTTATCTTTCTACGTCAGGTATTTCCTCACACATGATGAAATGTTAAATCAGATCTCTGCATGTAATCCGTGTGTACCACTAGGAATGTCACACTTAGCGGAAATCTTGACATGCTTTTGAATAATGCAGTTGTAATTCTTCAATGCTACCACAAGGTGGCAGCAACTGACCAATAACCTTGATGGAGCTTGGGAGCGAACAATTCATGAATGTAAAGTACAGTATATATACTGTAATATGGGGGAATTAGGTATAATAATAATATATATATATATATATATATATTTATTATATTAGGTTAATGTGAAGGAGTAGTAAAGTATAACAGTACAAGTTCTTAAAGGGAATCTGTCAGCAGGTTTTTTTCTATGCTTTTTCTGCGTAACATGCCTGATTCCAGCATGTATCACTTAGTTTACTAGGTTTCATAGTTATGATACAATCACAGTTTTCTCTGCTGCAGATCTCGGAATCCTGACCTCTGTATAACCCCGCCCACACTATTGATTGGCAACTTTCTGTGTACACTGTATATTGACAGCAAGCTGCTAATCAGTGGTGGGGACCAGGAGGCATGAGACACCTAGTCCTGTAGTGATAATGTCCTGCTCATAAAACACTGATTGTATTGAAACAGCAACACACAGCCCAATAAGTGACACTCGGCCTCTAATACATGGTGATCTCAGATAACATAGCAAAAACCTGCTGACAGATTCCCCTTTAAAATCATCTATAAATTTGAGTGAAGATTCTTTGTTTGTGATTTTGCGTGCCTAGACATGGGCCCCTGGGGTCTATGAATGTCAAGTACGATGTCCTCCATTAATCTAGAGGATGATATTGATTTCAGTTCTGGAGTAGCCCTTTAAGGGAAGATTAACAAATTCATTTGAACATCAGGATTCTGTATTTAATGGAGAAAATTGTGTGGGGGTAGCAGTGGTGTAGCCTAAAGGGGGTGGGGGCCCAGGGGCAATTGATTTTGGTGCCAAATTTTATAGGGGCACAAAATTTTACACCACTGTGCCTTCCTGCAGCTCTTTGCTTCTCCTTTTATAATTTTGTGAAAGGGGAGACTGAGACCGACTGGGATAGAGGTGACCCAAAATTATAAGGTGTCTCCTATTAAAAAAAAAAAATAAAAAAAAAAATATATATATATATATTATATATTCATATATATGTATGTGTGTATATATATATATATATATATATATATATATATATATATATATATATATATATATATATATATATAAAAGGAGCTAGAGTTGGGGATAGAATATGAAAATAGTTACTTAAAAAGTAGTTGAAATATAATAAGAAACAACAATATACAACTAAGGTTAGAGCTAGGTTAGGCATAGGGTAGGAAAATAGTTCCAAAAAATGTAGTAAAAAAAAATGTAGCAATGTACAGATATAGTTAGGGTAAGAAAATAGTTACATAAAAAAGTATAAAAAAAAATATAACATTATACAGCTAAGGTTAAACCTCGAGTTAGGGTTAGAGATACAATACAAATTTTAATTACAAAAAAGTAAGAAAAACGTTGCAATGTATAAATAGGGTTAGGGTAAGAAAATAGTTACATAAAAAGCAGTAAAAAAATATAACAATATGCAACTAAGGTTAGTGCTAGATTAGGGCTAGACTAAGTGTTAGTGGTAGAGTAAGAAAATAGTTACATAAAAAAGAAGTAAAAATAAATAACAATATAAAACTAAGGTTAGGGCTATAGTTAGGTATAGAATAAAAATAATAGTTACAAAAAAAATTGTTAAAAAACATAGCAATGTGTAAATATGGTTAGGGTAAGAAAATAGTTACATAAAGTATTAAAAAATCTAACAATAAACAACAATACACAACTAAGGTTAGAGCTAGGTTAGGGTTAGGGGTAGAGTAAGAAAATAGCTACTTAAAAAAAAGAAGTAAAAAATATAACAAAAAGTAAGGTTAGGGCTAGGAATGGGATGAGAAAATAGTTACAAAAAAAGTAAAAAACATAGCAATGTACAAATATGATCTAAAACTAAGGTTAGAGTTAGGGTTAGGAACAGGGTAAGAAAATGGTTACAAAAAAGTAGTAAAAAAATGTCTATGGTTAAGGTAAGAAAATAGTTTACATAAAAAAGTGTTAAAAAATTAAACAAACAGTATGCAACTAAAGTTAAAGCTAGTTTAGGGCTAAAGTTGTGGGTAGAGTAAGAAAATGGTTTCATAAAAAAGTAGTAAAAAATATAACAATATAAAACTAAGGATAAAGCTAGGTTAGGGTTAGGAATAGGATAAAAAAATAGTTACAAAAAAAGTTGTTAAAAAACGTAGCAATGTATAAATAGGGTTAGGGTAAGAAAATAGTTACCGTACATAAAGTATTAAAAAATATAATAATAAACAACAATATACAACTAAGGTTAGAGCTAGATTAGGTCTAGAGTTAGGGTTAGGGTAAGAAAATAGTTACATAAAAAAGTAGTAAAAAATATAACAATATAAAACTAAGCTTAGGGTTAGGAATAGGATAAAAAAAATAGTTACAAAAAAAATTGTAAAAAAAATGTAGCAATGTACAAATGTGGTTGGGGTAAGAAAATAGCTACATAAAAAAGTAGTAAAAAATATAATAATAAACAACAACATGCAACTAAGGTTAGGGCTAGAGTTAGGGTTAGGGGTAGAGTAAAAAAATAGTTACATAAAAAAGTAGTAAAAAATATAATAATAAACAATAAGCAACTAAGGTTAGAGCTAGGTTAGGGGTAGAGTAAAAAAATAGTTACATAAAAAAGTAGTAAAAAATATAATAATAAAGAACAATATGCAACTAAGGTTAGGGCTAGGGTTAGAGTAAAAAAATAGTCACATAAAAAAGTAGTAAAAAATATAATAATAAACAACAACATGCAACTAAGGATAGGGTTAGAGTTAGGGTTAGATTAAAAAAATAGTTACATAAAAAAGTATTAAAAAATATAATAATAAACAACAACATGCAACTAAGGTTACGGCTAGAGTTAGGGTTAGAGTAAAAAAATAGTTACATAAAAAAGTAGTAAAAAATATAACAATATAAAACTAATTTTAGATCTAGGGCTCCAATACTAAAATAGATACATTAAAAAAAATGTTTTTTGGTTAGAAGGCACAAAATACTTGCCTTGGCAGCCCACACTACATCACTGGACGTTGCATGCATTTACAATGGGTTAAGAGTCAGAAAAGTGTTACGTATGAAGAAGAGGACGGTTTGTTCCAATTATCAGACGTTTTGGAATTAATTGATACAGACAGAACCAGCTCCTACATGACTACATAACCCTACAGCGGCTTCTTAAGGGTAAAGCAAGAGGAGTCAACTGTACATAGTGTCCAAACTAGAAAATTACCAAGGGCAAGTGTGGAATGCAGAAAGACAATACTATTCTTTGGGTTTTGGAAAGGTTGCACGGCAATCAGCCTGAAATCGAAACGCCCTCCATAGAGATGAGGCAATAACATTGCTAAGGTTCAATCTCGATAAAAAAAAACGACGGGGCACAGGGGCGGTGTAAGTTACTAATTGGGGGCTGGTAGCATAAAAAAGGTAACATAAAGCCACGAACCTGAATATCACTGGCATGTGTGATGACAAATGGCTCAAGCCACATAAATGAGCTATTGTGCAGAAGTATGTGGTCAGGAGGACGAGCAGAGGAGAACACTTCTGCCTATAATTTCACTTGCTAGATTCTTCCTGAGTTTATCTAGCCGCTCTGCATATATATATATATATATATATATATATATATATATATATATATATATATATATATAATTGCCTTATTCTGTCTATCTGTCTGTCTGTCTGTCATGCTCCAAAATTGTGTCCTTACGGTGACACAAAGCTGATTGGCCGCTGGGCTCGCCATGGCCCCGCCCCCCACACGGATTGGCCTCTCGCTCCGGCTCTCTGCAGGCCCCGCCACCCTCACGCAATGCACGCTCGCTCTGGCCCAACTGACACGGAGCTCCGACTCCCAGGTGAGTACACACACACACACATCACACTCACTCTCACACACACCTCACACATCACATCCACACACTCACAACATCCTGGGATATCGCTTGCTTCTACACCGGCTCCGTCACGATCCCAGCAGCGCCACACATAACCTTGCGATGCTGGGATCTTCACGGAGCCCGTGAACGCTGTTAACCATTATACACATCGGGTAACTAAGGTCCCTTGGTTACCCGATGTGTATCATAGTTACCAGTGTACACCGGCTCACACTCACTCTCACACACACCTCACACATACATCACATCGCATCTACACACTCACAGCATCCGGCGATATCGCTTACTTCTCGGCCTCGATACTGTGCTGTTGTGACCTTCCAGGACCTGCCGGAGGATCACATGGCCAGAAGCATGTGGTATCTCCGGATGTTGAGTATGAGCGCGTATGTGCAATATCGTCAATGTGTGTGTGCGTGAGTGTATGCGATCGGGTGTGTGTGGGTGTGTGTGAGTGTATGCGATCGGGTGTGTGTCGGTGTGTGTGAGTGTATGCAATCGGGTGTGTGAGTGTCGGCAGAGGAGCATGGCGTGCTGGAGGAGGCTGGGAGGAGAGAGGCTGATCCTGGGGAAGGCTGGGATGGAGAGGCTGATGCTGGGGACAGAGAGGCTGATGCTGGGATGAGAGAGGCTGATGCTGGGATGAGAGAGGCTGATGCTGGGGACAGAGAGGCTGATGCTGGGGACAGAGAGGCTGATGCTGGGATGAGAGAGGCTGATGCTGGGGACAGAGGCTGGCGCAGCATGGCGGATGGAGCACGTTTGGGAGTGCGCAGCATGGGGGATGCAGCACGATGGGGAGTGCGGAGTATGGCAGATGGAGCACGTTTGGGAGTGCGCAGCATGGCGGATGGACCACGTTTGGGAGTGCGCAGCATGGCAGATGGAGCACGTTTGGGAGTGCGCAGCATGGGAGATGGAGCACGATGGGGAGTGCGCTGCATGGGGGATGGAGCACGATGGGGAGTGCGGAGTATGGCGGATGGAGCACGTTTGGGAGTGCGCAGCATGGTGGATGGAGTACGTTTGGGAGTGCGCAGCATGGCGGATGGAGCACGTTTGGGAGTGCGCAGCATGGAAGATGGAGCACGATGGGGAGTGCGCAGCGTGGCGGATGGAGCACGTTTGGGAGTGCGCAGCATGGGGGATGGAGCAAGATGGGGAGTGCGCAGCATGGCGGATGGAGCACGTTTGGGAGTGCGCAGGATGGGAGATGTAGCACGATGGGGGGTGCGCAGCATAGGGGATGGAGCACGATGGGGAGTGCACACCTCCCCCCAACACACACACACGCGCGCGCGCACTGCACAACACACCACACAAACACACACTGGGAACCACAAACAACTGCCCTACACAGACACCCACACACAGACAACGCTGCACACACAAATATACGCACATACCGCACAACACACACATTGCACAAAACATACCTCCCCCCAAAACACACCACACACACACAAACCGCGCAACACACACACACAACGCTACAGACACACAGCGCTCCACAAACAACGCAACACACAAACAACACCGCTCTCACCCCCCGCCACACCCAGACAACACCCAGAACATGTACAGCTATATATATATAACAAAAATGATACATGAACTACACAATACGTAAATTCTAGAATACCCGATGCGTAGAATCGGGCCACCTTCTAGTATATATATAACAGATTATAACCGATGCAATATAAAAGGGTTTGAGTGCTCTCGGACAACTCTTTCTTAAATTCTATAGCCTCCGATATAAAAAAGAAACGATATATACTCATCTCCCGGAGCAGCGATGTCGGCACTGTGTTTTCCTGTGCTCACATGACATTGTTACGGTATATCACATGAGCCAATCGGTGGCTGCAGAATTCCATCGGCCAGAACGCCATGTGTCAAAGTTGGGAACACTGCAGCCCATCAGCTACTGATCAGCTGCAGTGCTGCAGTGCTCATGTGACATAACAAAATTGCTGGAAGTTTGTGAGATGAGTACAATATATCTTTGTTTATAGCTATATATACAGTGTGTCCACCCATATCCTGTCCGCCGCCATTAACTTGAGAACGGCAGCTTCCACCAGGTGGCGCTCTAGGTGGTTTCATTGCGTAGCACATGGCTACTTTGCTATACCTAGACACCACTTCTATTCCTATAGCTGCCGCCGTTCTCAAGTTAATGGCGGTGGACAGAATATGGGCGGACACTCTATATATATATATATATATATATATATATATATATATATATATATATATATATATATATATATATATATATAGTCATATGAAAAAGTTTGGGCACCCCTATTAATGTTAACCTTTTTTCTTTATAACAATTTGGGTTTTTGCTATTTCAGTTTCATATATCTAATAACTGATGGACTGAGTAATATTTCTGGATTGAAATGAGGTTTATTGTACTAACAGAAAATGTGCAATCCGCATTTAAACAAAATTTGACCGGTCCAAAAGTATGGGCACCCTTATCAATTTCTTGATTTGAACACTCCTAACTACTTTTTACTGACTTACTGAAGCACTCAATTGGTTTTGTAACCTCATTGAGCTTTGAGCTTCATAGGCAGGTGTATCCAATCATGAGAAAAGGTATTTAAGGTGGCCACTTGCAAGTTGTTCTCCTATTTGAATCTCCTATGAAGAGTGGCATCATGGGCTCCTCAAAACAACTCTCAAATGATCTGAAAACAAAGATTATTCAACATAGTTGTTCAGAGGAAGGTACAAAAAGTTGTCTCAGAGATTGAAACTGTCAGTTTCCACTGTGAGGAACATAGTAAGGAAATGGAAGAACACAGGTACAGTTCTTGTTAAGCCCAGAAGTGGCAGGCCAAGAAAAATATCAGAAAGGCAGAGAAGAAGAATGGTGAGAACAGTCAAGGACAATCCACAGACCACCTCTAAAGACCTGCAGCATCATCTTGCTGCAGATGGTGTCAATGTGCATCGGTCAACAATACAGCGCACGTTGCACAAGGAGAAGCTGTATGGGAGAGTGATGCGAAAGAAGCCATTTCTGCAAGCACGCCACAAGCAGAGTCGCCTGAGGTGTGCAAAAGCACATTTGGACAAGCCAGTTACATTTTGGAGGAAGGTCCTGTGGACTGATGAAACAAAGATTGAGTTGTTTGGTCATACAAAAAGGCGTTGTGCATGGAGGCAAAAAACATGGCATTCCAGGAAAAGCACTTGCTGCCCACAGTAAAATTTGGTGGAGGTTCCATCATGCTTTGGGGCTGTGTGGCCAATGCCGGCACCGGGAATCTTGTTAAAGTTGAGGGTCGCATGGATTCAACTCAGTATCAGCAGATTCCTGACAATAATGTGCAAGAATCAGTGACGAAGTTGAAGTTACGCAGGGGATGGATATTTCAGCAAGACAATGATCCAAAACACCGCTCCAAATCTACTCAGGCATTCATGCAGAGGAACAATTACAATGTTCTGGAATGGCCATCCCAGTCCCCAGACCTGAATATCATTGAACATCTGTGGGATGATGTGAAGCGGCTGTCCATGCTCGGGACCATCAAACTTACCTGAACTGGAATTGTTTTGTAAACAGGAATGGTGAAATATACCTTCATCCAGGATCCAGGAACGCATTAACAGCTACAGGAAGCGACTAGAGGCTGGGATTTTTGCAAAAGGAGGATCTACAAAATATTAATGCTACTTTTATGTTGAGGTGCCCATACTTTTGCACTGGTAAAATTTTGTTTAAATGCGGATTGCACATTTTCTGTTAGTACAATAAACCTCATTTCAATCCAGAAATATTACTCAGTCCATCAGTTATTAGATATATGAAACTGAAATAGCAAAAACCCAAATTGTTATAAAGAAAAAAGGTTAACATTAATAGGGGTGCCCAAACTTTTTCATATGACTGTATATACATATATATATTTCTATTTAATATATACTGTATATGATATGTATACTGTGTGTGTGTGTGTGTGTGTGTGTGTGTGTGTATATATATATATATAATCGAAAACAGACCACAGTGGTGCAGGAGAACTACAAAAAAGGACAGCAGTTTGGATCAGAAGGGGTTAAAGGGTGGGTCGTAGCACAGGAATTGTGTCACCTCTCTGACACATGCCAATAGATTGGGTGAAGCTCCTTATACTCCCCAAGCAATGCCTGAAACAAAGGGACGTCAGCGTATATTAACAAGGTCTGTAGCAAGTATTGCACGGGAATTTCCACTTTTACTTATCTATATATACAGTACATATGTGTATGCAGCAGGTGAAGTAAGTGTTGAACACTTACTAATAATGTAGTGTAATAATGAGAAATGACACAGGGAAAAAGAATTGAACACGTTACTGAAATTTATTTAATACTTCGTACAAAAGCCTATTTGCTTCCAGACGCCTCCCGTATGAAGACACTAGTCGCCTGCATTGCTCAGGTGGGATTTTGGCCCATTCTTCCACACTAGTCACCTGCATTGCTCAGTTGGGATTTTGGCCCATTCTTCCACACTAGTCGCCTGCATTGCTCAGGTGGATTTTGGCCCATTCTTCCACACTAGTCGCCTGCATTGCTCAGGTGGGATTTTGGCCCATTCTTCCACACTAGTCGCCTGCATTGCTCAGGTGGGATTTTGGCCCATTCTTCCACACTAGTCGCCTGCATTGCTCAGGTGGGATTTTGGCCCATTCTTCCACACTAGTCGCCTGCATTGCTCAGGTAGGATTTTGGCCCATTGTTCCACACTAGTCACCTGCATTGCTCAGGTGGGATTTTGGCCCATTCTTCCACATTACTCGCATGCATTGCTCAGGTGAGATTTTGGCCCATTCTTCCACATTACTTGCATGCATTGCTCAGGTGGGAATTTGGCCCATTCTTCCACATTACTCGCATGCATTGCTCAGGTGGGATTTTGGCCCATTCTTCCACAATACTTGCATGAATTGCTCAGGTGGATGTTGGCCCATTCTTCCACACTAGTCGTATGAATTGCTCAGGTGGGATTTTGGCCCATTCTTCCACACTAGTCGCCTGCATTGCTCAGGTGGGATTTTGGCCCATTCTTCCACACTAGTCGCCTGCATTGCTCAGGTGGCATTTTGGCCCATTCTTACACACACACACACACACTCTTCACATCCTGCAGGTCCCGGCTCCTTTTTTGAACTCTGAGCTTTAGTTCCTTCTATACTTTTTCTATTGGATTCAGCTCCGGTGATCGTCACGCCAATTCTAGCAGATTTATTTTTTTTCTATGAAAACAATTGAGTGTTTCCTTGGCTGTGTGTTGGGATCATTGTCTTGCTGAAATGTACACCCTCATTTCATCATCATCATCCTGGTAGCAGCAGATATCTATCAGGAAGGTCTCTGTACATTTGTCTATTCATCCTTCCTTCAATTATGTGAAGTTTGCAGTGCCTTATGCTGAAAAACAGCCCCACACCATGATGTTCCCACCCCCACACATCACTGTTGTTGGTGTTTTTGGGGTGATTTGCCTTTTGGCCTCCAAACATGATGTGTATTATGGCCTCCAAAGAGTTCACTTTTAATCTCATCTAACCAAACTATTTTTCCCAGTATTTCACAGGCTTATCTTAATGTTGTTAAGAAACATTAAACACACTGGAACCTGCTTTTTGTTCAGCAATAGAGTCTTGTGAGGTGAGCGTGCATACAGGAGCGTGCATACAGGAGCGTGCATACAGGAGCGTGCATACAGGAGCGTGCATACAGGCCATGGAGGGGGAGTGTATGACTTATTGTTTTCTTTAAAACAATTGTACCTGCTGATTCCAGGTCTTTCTATAGCTCTCTACAGGTGTTGCTTGGCTCTTGGATAACTCTTTTTAGAATTCTTTCCACTCCTCTGTCTGAAATCTTGCAGGGAGCTCTTGGTCGTGGCAGGTTTATGGTGAAATGATGTTCTGTCTACTTCCGGATTATGGCCCCACCAGTGCTGACTGGAACTTTCAGTAGTTTAGAAATTCTTCTGTAACCAATGCCATCAGTATGTTTTCCAACAATAACATTGCGAAGGTCTTGAGACAGCTCACTGGTTTTACCCATCATGAGATGTTTCTTGTGTGGCACCTTGGTCATGAGACACTTTTTTATAGGCCATCAGTTGAACCAGCTGACATTACTTTTCACTGTGGCAGGATTGCTTTCTAATTACTGATAGATTTCAGCTGGTGTCATGACTTTCTATGGCATTTTGCACCTCTTTTTCTTCTTGTGTTAAATACTTTTTGCTTTGCTCAGGTTATCTACCGTTATCTGCAAATATTCCCTGTAACTACATATTGCTCTCACATAGGAAATATCTACTTTGCATAAATGATTATGTAAGTTGTATAATCAATGCTTTTTTGTGGGGCGCTAGGTCAATCATCGTGCATTTTTGGGAGGGCTTAAATATGAACCGTCGTTTTATTATTTTTTCCCCCATAAATCAAAAATCCATTTGAAAATAAGAAACTTTGTATTAAAGAATTCTGCTTCTTTCTCCATTTTCAAAAGTCTCTATGTATGGGTAAAATCTGTCTTCAGTTCCCATCTTCTCATTACTGAGATAGATGACAGTTGCAGCTTCTAAAGTACTATGGAGAATTGTAACCGTAGTTTCGAAGAACTGGCAGCAGAATGTAATTTTAGGAGAACTTGCAGCAGAACGTCATTTAAGGAGAACTTGCAGCAGACTGCAGTTTCAGGAGAACCTGGAGCAGAGTGTCGTCTAAGGAGTACTTGTAGCAGAATGTCATTTCAGGAGCACTTGCAGCAGACAGTAGTTTCAGCAGAACTTGCAGCAGAATGTCATATAAGGAGAACTTGCAGCAGACCGTAGTTTCAGGAGAACTTGCAGCAGAATGTCATATAAGGATAACTTGCAGCAGAAAGTAGTTTCAGGAGAACTTGTAGCAGAATGTCATTTAAGGAGAACTTGCAACAGACTGAAGTTTAAGGAGAACTTGCAGCAGAATTTCATCTAAAGAGTACTTGCAGCAGAGAGTAGTTTCAGGAGAGCTTGCAGCAGAATGTCATATAAGAAAAAAATGCCGCAGAATGTCATTTCAGGAGAACTTGCAGCAGACAGTAGTTTCAGAAGAACTTACAACAGAATCTCATCTAAGGAGAACTTGCAGCAGAATGTCATATAAGGAGAGCTTGCAGCAGACTAGTTTTAAGAGAACTTGCAGCAGAATGTCGTTTAAGGAGAACTTGCAGCAGAATGTTCTATAAGGAGAGCTTGCAGCAGACTAGTTTTAAGAGAACTTGCAGCAGAATGTCGTCTAAGGAGTACTTGCAGCAGACAGTAGTTTCAGGAGAACTTACAACAGAATGTCGTTTCAGGAGAACTTAAGGCAAAATCTCTTCAAGGGCAGTTGCAGTAGAATGTCATTTCAAGGGAATTTGCAGCACAATGTCATTTCAGGAGAACTTGCAGCAGAATGTCTGTGTCTGCCTCTAGCTCCTCCCCCTCCATAGAATTTTACAAGCACCAACTGTCATCTACCATCTCCGCAATGAGAAAGTCTTCACCTAATATAAATTTTACCCCTGAACTAAGAGTGAAAGATTAGTCCCAGGAGGAGAAAGAAGCAAATTTCTCTAATAAGATATATTATAAAGATGCTTATTTTCTACTATAGATTTATGAATTATTCAAAAATGACTTTTAGTCCTTAAAGTACTTATGGTTTTCAGGCTGTAAAAATAGAGAAACTATCCCTGGAATGTCAATTTACATTCCTAAACCCCGTATACACAATGTAAAGCTCACACACGTATGCCATCACCAGTGCACACCCAAGAAATGCCCTTCACATAAGAAATGACGGCTGGAATGCTGGAATGTTGTTTAAAGGGATTCTCCACTTTGGACTATCCCTACTTGTTAAAAGGGTTCATTGGTAAAAGAAAAAGTTAATCACAAAGCTGACGAGATCTCCATCGATCGGCTGCAATCTGTTGGGAAACTGATAGTAAAAGCTTCCTATCCAGACTTCCGCATTGGAAGGTATAGGTTGGTTATCGGCACTTCTGCATTGGAGGGGATAGGTTGGTTATCGGGCACTTCTGCATTGGAGGGGATAGGTTGGTTATCGGGCACTTCTGCATTGGAGGGGATAGGTTGGTTATCAGCACTTCTGCATTGGAGGGGATAGGTTGGTTATCGGCACTTCTGCATTGGAGGGGATAGGTTGGTTATCGGGCACTTCTGCATTGGAGGGGATAGGTTGGTTATCAGCACTTCTGCATTGGAGGGGATAGGTTGGTTATCGGCACTTCTGCATTGGAGGGGATAGGTTGGTTATCGGGCACTTCTGCATTGGAGGGGATAGGTTGGTTATCGGGCACTTCTGCATTGGAGGGGATAGGTTGGTTATCGGGCACTTCTGCATTGGAGGGGATAGGTTGGTTATCGGGCACTTCTGCATTGGAGAGGATAGGTTGGTTATCGGGCACTTCTGCATTGGAGGGGATAGGTTGGTTATCTGGCACTTCTGCATTGGAGGGTATAGATTGGTTATCGGGCACTTCTGCATTGGATGGGATAGGTTGGTTATCGGGCACTTCTGCATTGGAGGGTATAGGTTGGTTATCGGGCACTTCTGCATTGGAAGGTATAGGTTGGTTATCGGGCACTTCTGCATTGGAGGGTATAGGTTGGTTATCGGGCACTTCTGCATTGGAGGGGATAGGTTGGTTATCGGGCACTTCTGCATTGGAGGGGATAGGTTGGTTATCGGGCACTTCTGGATTGGAGGGTATAGGTTGGTTATCGGGCACTTCTGCATTGGAGGGGATAGGTTGGTTATCGGGCACTTCTGCATTGGAGAGGATAGGTTGGTTATCGGGCACTTCTGCATTGGAGGGTATAGGTTGGTTATCGGGCACTTCTGCATTGGAGGGGATAGGTTGGTTATCAGGCACTTCTGCATTGGAGGGGATAGGTTGGTTATCGAGCACTTCTTCATTGGATGGGATAGGTTGGTTATCTGGCACTTCTGCATTGGAGGGTATAGGTTGGTTATCGGGCACTTCTGCATTGGATGGGATAGGTTGGTTATCGGGCACTTCTGCATTGGAGGGTATAGGTTGGTTATCGGGCACGTCTGCATTGGAAGGTATAGGTTGGTTATCGGGCACTTCTGCATTGGAGGCGATAGGTTAGTTATCGGGCACTTCTGCATTGGAGGGGATAGGTTAGTTGTCGGGCACTTCTGCATTGGAGGGGATAGGTTAGTTATTGGGCACTTCTGCATTGGTGGGGATAGGTTGGTTATCGGGCACTTCTGCATTGGAGGGGATAGGTTAGTTGTCGGGCACTTCTGCATTGGAGGGGATAGGTTAGTTGTTGGGCACTTCTGCATTGGAGGGGATAGGTTGGTTATCGGGCACTTCTGCATTGGTGGGGATAGGTTGGTTATCGGGCACTTCTGCATTGGAGGGGATAGGTTAGTTGTTGGGCACTTCTGCATTGGAGGGGATAGGTTGGTTATCGGGCACTTCTGCATTGGTGGGGATAGGTTGGTTATCGGGCACTTCTGCATTGGAGGGGATAGGTTGGTTATCGGGCACTTCTGCATTGGTGGGGATAGGTTGGTTATCGGGCACTTCTGCATTGGAGGGGATAGGTTGGTTATCGGGCACTTCTGCATTGGAGGGGATAGGTTAGTTGTCGGGCACTTCTGCATTGGTGGGGATAGGTTGTTTTTCAGGTAACAGTATAGAAATAAGTGAGTAGGGAATATGCACATATGACTGGCCGGTGTAGAATACATTTATGAAATAGGGTTCATCCGTTCAGACCTGCAGAAGTTCAGCTGCAAATCCATGACCGAAAACCATCAGTCTTCGCTTTCTCTTGCGGTTTCGAGTACAAAAATACTTTGTTTTTTTTCCATGCAATGTCTGAATATATGTGAAATGCAGCCTATGCCACAGTGATACAATATCTGCCGTATGCAAAACCGCTATACACAAGCAAACGTAAAAAAGCCACATATATGGAAAACGCAAACGAGCGGTCACGGCCTGCCGACAGTAATGATATGTTTTCTGTACGGGGGACTAAAATTAGACTAAGGTGCAGCCCTAAATTATATGGAACTCCTTAAAATAGAAATGTACCGTTACACAGAGTACTCATTGTAAAATGCATAATAACACATACAGAAAATTAAAGGGGCCAACCTCGGTTTACTCAATTCCGGACCCCTATAAACATTTTCAGTTTCAGTGATGTCGGCGCCGCTGTTTGCGGAGATTGACATATAGTAATCACAGGATTATTTCACTCTGCGAAGGAGTGTTTTGCTCAATTATTGGGGGTTTACGATGGCCGCGAGTTTCCGTCATAACTAAGGTTCAATTACTGATCAACATGCCCCCCCTCCCAGACACCACTGCCCTAACCTCCCTCTACCTCCCCGCACATGATCTCCGGCCCTCACAAGATCTCCTTGTCTGCTCCTCACACAACCATCTCCAGAACTTCTCTCGTGTTTCCCCCGTATTCTAGAATTCGCTACCCAACAGATCAGATCTTCCCCCGAAACTCATTGGTGTTTCAAGGTCTCAGGTGTGAATGAGGAGCAGGGGTGTTACATTTGGTGTTATCCCTCACACACTCTCTCATACTGGTCACTGGAAGCTCAACATGGACCTTCATAGCAAAGAATTCTCTGGCAACAAAAGTGAGTACACCCCTAAATGATCAGTTCAGGTCAGGAAACCGGCGGACGGTCCGGACATTGCTGACGTGTAAAACTTACCTTACAGGTAATGTGATACTGTGCTGCAGAGTGCAGGGTCACATGAGTGCAAGCACTTAGGTGTTACCAAAAAACTCAAGGGCATGGTATTCAGCAGCCACGCGCTGGGACAGTGCCTAAGGGTATGTGCACACGCAGCAGATATGTGTGCAGATTTTCTGCATTGCACCCCCACATTCGCCACCGAGTCTCCGGCTAATGTTACAGCCAAGATCCGACGCGCACTACCCGGAGTGGTGCCCATACCGCTCCCGGCAGTTTAACTCTCTGAATGCTGCATTCAGGAGGCAGGGAGAGGAATCACTAACCTCTCCTTGGCAATCGGGTCCCTATA